>NC_056741.1:1538911875-1539161875 GCF_019279795.1 Protopterus annectens | reverse complement strand
TGGTATACCTGTGGATGGAATGTTTGTTAACACTGACTATTTGTTTGTACACATACCTCCAGATTCCTGGTTGATGTTTTGCACTATTCTATCCAACTCTTTCTGCACAGACTCTGGCCATGTGTTGACCACATATTGGTATGCCTGGCCATATCTAGAATATTGCCCTCTTCTACCTTTAGTGTCCTGATGCACACATATACATGCTTTCCTACACAGTTATATTATGTAGCACAGTGTGGGTGACAGTGACCAGTGATACTTCATTATTCAGAGAAACTGCAACACTCACAATCCCCTACAATACCAGGGTGGACGGTACCAGTACAGGTTATATTGGTCTGTATTTCACAGCACAGTGTTCATATCCAATGTACCTGTGGGAGCAATGTTTGTTAGCAATACCTGACTGTTGCCACACAAGGTTCCAGATTACACATTAGTATTATGCACATACATCTCACTCAGTTACTGTACACACTCTGACCTCAGCTTAACAGGTTGGGGTGTAAATCGGACATACATGGCTTCTTAGTCACATATGGTATTGGGGAGTTGCTAGTGTGCCAGGTTTGTTGTCATAGATGTGTGTCAATCAGTTGTATTTCCTGTTTGCTGCCTATTCATCTGGGATCATCCCACTGATTTCCCAGGGGGACAGGTTGATAGGCATTAGATATGGGCTACTTTAATAGACAGTCTGGACATATATGTACAGTTGTGGTGTGTAATTCTGTATGCAGACTACTACCTCTGGCAGGAATCAAACCGTGGCTGTGTGTGCTAATAAAGCAACAGTTCCCATCAGAGTTGCATGTGCTATTTGGGTTTTATTGTCTGCATTTCCCCTGTTTAATGTCTATGTGTCTCTCAGTTGTACTAAATGGCCTCTGGGGATTACACCTGTCATATACAGGCATTTCTACACATTCACATTATGGTGCATGGTGTGGGTAACAGTGCTTAATACTACAGTACTATTACATGATTGCAAATCTACATTATCATATGATATCAGAATATACACATGCAGTCCAGCAGTTAGACTTGCTTTGTCAGGGTATTACACTTTTATTGCCATACGTACAATATGAGACTCTTCCTACCATATTCTCTAGTGTATGCAGTACTTGCCTTGAACAATACAGGTTTTATACTAGCAATTACTTTACTACTACTTTTATTTTTATTTCCTATGACAGTAAAAGCATGAGTATGACTAACCTGCCTCACATCACAACCGTGCCAGGCAGCAGATGTGGGCCTCCTGGTTCGCAGCCCACTCCATTGCAGCTGTGGGGGACATAAGAGGAATATTTAGCCATAACTATCCATGATATACCTGAGCTGGCAATTTTTAAACAGGTAGTGGATTGATACTTACACATGGCTGGGACATCCCCCGATGCTCTAGCCTCTTGGAGACATTCCTACAAGAGGTCCCCCTTCCTCCGCTTCAGGTCAGCATAGTGGTGCCTGACATGCTCACCAGTTTGGTGTATGCTAGTGGCACTGGTGAGGTTGCGGGCAAGATGGTCCCAGGCCTCTGCCTTATATTGGGAGCCCTGGTACTGGCCCTGCAGCGGTCTACGTGCATGGTCTTTAACTAGGAGTCTAGCCATGACCTTGGATTCCTGGATGCCCCAGCACTGCACCAGGAAGCACACTCCTTCTCCCCTTACTGTCACAGTGCCTGCCAAGTGAAGCTACAACCAGTTATGAGCTGTATTCCCACCTCTTGGGTTTAAGTAGGGCTGATTTCCCACACTTTTCTGTGAATGGCTGGTTTTGAAAAGACTAAGCAATGGGCAAACCTGTTTACCTAAGGATGGCATTGTTTAAAGGGGTATACCACTGGACACAAAGTTAGCTGGTCTACACATTGTTCACACCTCCTAAGCTGACCTGTACAATGCTTGGTGTTGTCTATAGTAGACATTCATTATAATGCCTTTTTGGCATTGTGTTATTATTCATTACACCTTATATGTATGCCTAGCATCCCTGATTGATGTGTACAAACACTCTGAGGTCCTTGTGTTTTATTGGGGACTTTGACACTCTATTACAAGTACACCTCACATCTGGGCTTACTGCTGTACTCTAGTTCACATATTTATGTTATGTAGTCAGTTATGGCACATATGACTGTATACTGATGCCTTTCACAGGTTCAGTTTGGTTATACTATCGTGAGGACATGTTTACTACTACCTCATTCTTCTGTACTTCTGGGATGTCTTGGTGGATAGCTACTAGGACAATGGTGTATAGGGTCCTGGGTTCGAGACCTACATGGCTGTTTATTTTGTTGCAGACAAAGGCCCATTGGATACAGAGTGATTAAGGCACTTTAAAGCAGTTGTAAGCAGGTTTGCATGGAGGTAAGCAGTGCTAACTTCTGGTTACAGTTTCTTATACTCAGTTAGCTTAATCTGTGTAGGCAATGCTTACCCCATGCAAATGCACTTAAACATGCTTACTAGTGCTTACATATGCTTACTACGGCTTATCTGTGATTACACCTCCTTACTACTGCCTTATTCATTATGACATTGACTCTTCACATGTGCATTTTCAGCAGTACTCCAGTTCATAAATATATGTTATTTAGTGGATATTGCAATAAAAATATTGGTTATACCATGCTTTTCCATGTAAAATAGACTGTGATGCAGTGGGGCTCAAACCGGTAATGCCTGCTCATTAGGCGAATGCTCTGCCAACTACACTATTTCTGTGTTGCTTCATTTATACATATCTTTCTTGTTATCCTCTTTAGCCTTTTAACTTGCTTTAACTGTAGCTAAGCAATGGGCACACCCGCACACCTACGGTTAGCTGTACTCGGATTTAAAAAAAAAAATAAAGTGGGTTTCTTCTTTTGATTTATATGTACTGTTGCTGTTATACACATGAGGGACTGTTGGTGGAGATATGCAGACATCTATGAGCGGTCTTGCTCATTTATTTCCACTTTGTGCTGTTCTACATTGCAGGGGCATGTTTATTCTGAGAGCTCTGCTCTCAGACACGCCCCCTGCACTCGTATACACTCCATGTAAGCCTAGGAGGTCAGACAGCATGCCTTCATTAATATGCATGGCGTGCTGCCATCCTCCACCTAAACGGGCATTTCCGTGCAGGACTAAGCTAGTCTTGCATGGAAGATTAGTGAATCCGAGGGTCAGTATTTCTGAATAGTAGTTATTAGGATCAAATCTCTAATCCTAACAGTGGCCTCTAATTTGTCACTTGTTTTCACGAACACAGGCATACATCTCAGCCTCTTAGTGCAAGAAATCTGGATAAATCTAAAATAATGGGGGAATGGGGGGGGGCAAAGGCCCACAAATATCAGATTTATTACTCCTCTTATAAACTTAGAAATTTGCTTACATGACTTGCATTAATATTTTTCAGAAAATGGATGTTAAGTCTGAAATTCAAAGATATGCCATTATATAGTGGCTTCAGTCATCAGTGATTTGCCAGAAAACCACAAGTTTTATGAGGAACAGACCAAAATGTGAAGCAAAAATCTGGACATTGTATGAAAATCTGGGCAGCTGAGAGGTATGAACACAGAAAATAAGTATTTGTTTTGTGCTGAAGAAATAAGTGCAAATATAGATGACGAAAATGTTCTACAATTAGAAGACATCTTTCTTGTCACTTTTTTTAGATGAAACAAGCTCCTGCTACATCCAAGATAAGTAGACAGAAGCTTCTTACCTAATATGATCATAGGAATAACAAGACTTTTAAATCATGCTACCACATGATCCTTGCCTGGAATAGATTTTTGTATTCCCATTTAGTCATCAAAGTTGTCCCTGTTTTACATGCAATGAAAGTTTGTCCTCGAAATGGGACAAATGCTAGACAATATACCTATCCATCCAGTGTGTTTTATTTAGATGTTGGTGGAGAATTCAGTTCTGGTATTTGTGTAGCTGTTTTTCCTTTGCAGATTAAAAAAAAAATAAAGGAGGTGGAGATCCATCGTGGCACAGAATGAAGCCATAGATAACCACACAACAGTGTACAGCAGACTGAGTTTAAAGACAAGGCTACAACCCTCTCTTGGTAGCAAAGGAACTGTAGACTATTAATCATTCTTGTAAGGAGCCTCTGGGGTGTTTCTGTATAGATGGTATGTCTGGATATTTACATCCCAAAAGGGGTATTCTATAATTATATTTAGAATTAGCCCAATCAGTGGCTACTATAAGCTGGATGATCACTTCTTTTGACCAAGATGAGATGCCTGTTCAGATCAGTTGTACTAGAGAGAATGATTTCCTGACTCCTATGGCTATCTGTGGTCAAAGGAGTTGTCAACCATAGTGCCAAGATCCCCAACAATCCTGTCAAAATGTCCCATGGTGATAGCAATGTGATCCCTGGTATAACAATGACTTGTCATAAAAATGAATGCAGATGCTGATAATAGTGAACATTACTAATCTTGCAGATTTTGCTAGTACTCAATATAAAACAGAATGTAAAACACAAATACATTTATCTTTTTTAGAAACAACTATTTATTATAGCTCAGTACAGCCTGTATTCCAAAGTCAGTTATGCAATATAATATTTTTAGTTGGAAGGAATGCAAGTGGAATGTGTCTTTTTTATAAGAGAAACACCCATGTGACCAAACAAACTAGCAACAGGAAAACCTTTGTTACCTGCACTTAAGTGTGTTATATGTTATTACATAACATTATTAACCAAAAAAACATATTTTGTGTTGGCTTGCACATTACAGTCTCATCACTGGCAAATAAAAAATGCCAAAAGATGCCCACCCCCAAATCGAGAAATCTGTAAATAGCACTTTTCACCATGCACTATTGGAATGTTGCTAACAATGCAACTTTTTTTTAAATTATCAGTACAGTGCATATTCAAGTGAACAATATATATATATATATATATATATATATATATGTATATTTATATATATATATATATATATATATAAATATACATATATATATATATATAGATATATATATATATATATATGTATATATATATGTATACACACACACACACACACACACACACACACACACACACACACACACATATATATATATATATATATATATATATATATATATATATATACACCATATTTCCCCAAAAAGACCGGGTCTTACATTCTTTCTCTCGGTGAAATGTACATTAGGGCTTACTATCAGGGTATGCCTTATTTCCCCGCACCGTACAACAATCTACCTTTATTCAGTTATTCATGTACAAAAATTTACATTAATTAATGAACACAAATCAACATTCCTTCATGTAAAAAAATCGATGTTTATTCATGTACACAAATTGACATTTATTTTGTACTTTTCTATTACTGGAGAACAGTTCTAATAACGGGTTGACAGTTATGTGTGAATTCTACATAAACAGTGCAACAAACATTTCAAGTCCAGAATATCTGCACCTTGGCTTTCAAAGTTTTTCAAATACAGCCATGACATCTTCTTCTGGGACATTGTCATAAGTCTCCAACCCTCGAATTCTGGCCTGAATTTCTTGCGACTCCATTTCCTGTAGAACCATTGGTCCCAATCTGTCATGCCTAGCAATAGAGCTTTCCTTAAATGAGCACTGCTGGTCAATGTAGCCTGCTCGTAGTGCATTGGCAACACAGCTGTCAGTGATTTTATCCCATGGATTTTTCACTCAAGTCACAACTTCTTGCAGGCTAGGCTTCACAAAGTTTCCATGCTGATTTTTCTCCATTCTATTTTCAATGTAGTCATTGAGTTCCATGCGCAAATGGTCCTTGAATGGCTTGTTTATTGCAATACCAAGAGTCTGGAGATAGGCAGTCATTCCTGCAGGAATCATTATTTGATCTATTCTCCTCCGTGCTAGGAATTTCTTCACTTCTTTAGCGTGGTGAGTTCTGCCTGAATCCCAGACTAGCAGACCTCTTTTGCCACCTCACAAAACAAGTGGCAACATTACATCGACCCACTTCCTTATAATTGCTTTTGTGCACCAGTCTTTTTCAGTTTCAAGAATGTAAATGCCTGAAACACGTTCAATCTTATCTTTCTTGTCCTTACTAATGATTAGAGGTGGGGTTTTCTTTCCATCTAGATGAATTGCCAAAATACAGGTAACACGTACACTCTCGTAACCAGTGGAGGGAATGTAGATTGACGAGGCACCCCTCTGATCAATTGTTGTTTGAGATCCTTGGCCCATAAACACTTTAGTTTTATCCATAGCAATCACGTTTGTGAGTTGGTATTTAAAAAAGTCAATGCCATAAACAAAGGACATGAATGCAAGTGCACGTTTAATAACTTCAGTATCTTCCAGCTTGAACAGTGTTGTTGATCTTCTTAGAGACAGTTCATATCACTGAAGGAAGCCATCCAGCCAATGTTGTGATGCTTTGAATTCTTCTGGGGATATTTTAACTGTGGTGCTATTGCAAGGGCAAATGTTTGAATATCAGCCATTCGCACAACCAAAGCCTTTGCTCTCCTGTTAGCAATCCACTCACAGATGATGTCTTCAAGCTCAGTAAATAATGGTTGCTGGCCTGATCTACACTTACACTTCTTAACATTTCCCTCGTTGGCCTGTTGACTGAGGTTAATGTACACCGCTCGCCATTTTCGGACCATTCGGAGATCTAACTTCTTCTCTTTACAGAAAGCCATCAGGTTCTTTCCACAAGAGTCCTCCACGATTCCTTTCCTGTACTCGACAGAATAGCTCTTTTTGCACTCATCTTGTCTGGGGGGGGGTTAATTGAAGACTTACGGGACCGGAGTGGCAACACAAAATGGAGTTAGTTATGAAGAGAAGACACTACCACAGCTACTCGTTACCATGAGCATGCACTTCCCACGCGTTGTCTGTACTTTGACCGATCAAAGTACACCTGCATGGGTTTATGGGCCAAGAATCTCAACCATCAAGTGTAAGTGGTGATTAGGTTACATTAAGAATCGGAACTGGGCTTATTTTTGGTGTAGGGCTTATAACATGAACACCCTGGAAAAACCATGCTAGGCCTTACTCTCTGGTTAGGTCTTATTTAGAAAGAAATATGGTATATGTATATATATATATATATATATATATATATATATATAGGTCTACTTTACATGGTCGACTCTTCAGAAAGTCGACTTTCATATGGCTGAGACCATATGATTAACTTTCAAAAAGCTGACCATGTAAAATAAACACATAACACACACCAAACACTTACCTTTCAACTGTTAGCAGGGGGGGCAAGCCCCCCCACCCCCCATGGGGGGCTCCACCCCCAACACCCCCCCATATCTTAAATATACCAACTCCGAGATCGCACTACACTGCAGAAGAGGAAATTGTCCCATTCCGCACAGTACAGAGATAGCAGTTCCCCATGGTTGGCTTTTCGAAAGTCGATCATATGGTCCCGGCCATATGAAAGTCGACTTTCTGAAAAGTCGACCATGTGAAGGGGACCCATATATAGATATATATATATATATATATATATATATATATATATATATATATATATATATATATATATATATATATATATATATATATATATATATATATATATATATATATATATATAAATGACGCAGTGGGTTGCTTTTCACACATTAAAACAAACCAGCTTTTTTCGTTTCCTTTTTTTTTCCTTTGTTTCTTTAACTCAGTCATCATATTTTAAGCTAAAGAAATAATTTTTTGCATAGTTAATTTATGTTTATACTACTATGGTATGCTCTAATTGACAGTGTACAAAACTAAATCTCGTACATTACTTTAGGTATCCCAGTATCGTGATTATTACCACAGGATAGCACTGCATTGCTAATTATGTCCATCTCCTCCCCTGCTTGATATAAGAAAATAACATTTGTTATCATAGAATAGTGTTCTGTTGTTTGTCCGTTGCACTGTGGAGTAGGTAATTTTGCTATTTTGCCAGTGTAATAGTCAAACTTTCTGTCAGTGTACTAGAAGCATGTAAGATATTAGCACAATTACTTAATCCTACAGTGCTAATGTATCATATGTTGCTGCATGTGTAAATAAGGTTGTTTAGACTATAGGTTTGAGTTTGTGCATGGGTGACACAGAAAAAAGATCTGGCAACCTACTTCTGTTTCCTTCTTTGCCATGTAAGATTCTTAGGTGTAGTGGCCATCTGTTTAGTCACCTTAGGAGTCACATATGACTCATAAGAGAGTCATTGCGCATGCGCTCAGCATCTACATTGATTGTGACTGGGTGGTATGCCTGGATATTTACACTCCAAAGGCAAAATTAACCTTATCTAGGGGTGCAACAACATATGACACATTGGTGCCATATGATTCAGTAACTGTGCTAATGTACACTACTAAGAAAAAATGTGCATCCTCATATGAAAAAACATCTGTAACCAAATAAACTGTGTGGTACAGTCTAAGAAAATGGAATCAACCTCAGCAAGATGAAATTAAAACTTTAATACAATAAAAATTCAATTCAAGCACTTTTGTTTGCTTCTGTTGTAGCAAGACTGCACAAACATTAATAGTACTATATGTGTACTATATGCGTGTAACATGTAGTTGTTTATTGTGAAAAAAATCAATGCTTTCACTACCTATCTCATTAAAGAGTATCATACACTAGCCCCAAAATGCTCTAATATCCATTATCCAAAGCAGTGCTACATTCTCTGACTACTGCACAAAACAGTATAATATAGTATCATTGCATTACTCACAACCTCTTAGTTCTTGCTACCACTGAATATCACTATTTTGCTAACAATGTGCATCTTATTTTATTCAGCAGTACACTACACTGACATACAGGCTTCTGCATTTTAATTCTCATAATATTGAACAGCCAGGACAAAGGGATTAAAACCATGAGCTTCAAACAAGCTGTTTCCTGTACTCCAGGGTTTGATATCTTCAGCCTACATTTGTTTGCTGTGTGACTCTGAGCAAGTCACTTTACTAGATAGTGCTCTGGGGGCAACTGGAAATTGGGCTAGTATCCTCCGTTGTGTTATGTACCATTGTCAAATGAAAAATATACTTTAAAAATGATCAAAACATGATAAGTTCTGGTTAAGGCACTTTAATCTTGCAACAAGGAGACAAAAACGTGCTAATACAGAGTTTGTCTAACTAGAAACAGGAAATGCTTACATTTTTATACACTTTCTAATAAGACATTGCCTACCAAGCTGACATAGTGAATCACAAGTTTTGTCATCATCATTTACTAATAATTGCTTTCATAAAATTATGCTGATTTATCAATTTTTGTGAGAAATTTCCTAAGGAAAACAACGTGGCCTTGGCTACCACCGGTTAGATACATGCAATGTTACCATTCAAGGTACTATGGCTAATTCAAGCACAAAGCAAGCAGTTCATGTCTCTAACAATCCTTTGTCTACACTATCTCTAAACGTCTGCAGCTGCACATGTTCTCATACTTCGAACAGAGCTGATTGTTTAAGATCATTACATTTACAGAATATAGCATTGTTCATTTATTCTCTCCTGACCTAGCAGATAACTAACTGCTTCTCAAGTACATTTCCAAAAAGGCATAAGCATGAATATTGCTGTGCTAGCAATTACTAGGTCAGAGGGCATCTTGCAAGTTTCAGAAAGCACACTGCAGTTTCAGAAAGCATCTTTTCAGTCTCATATGAAACTCAATTTATATATAAAAACAGTGCATATAAAATAGAATGAAAAACGTGTTAACTTATTTAGCTTCTAATACATATTTTTCTGACATTTCCCCGTGTTAATACTTTTTAATTCTATTTTCATAAAGAATAAACAGTTTGCTTCTTTTCCTAACCTCTTCCATTCAGGATTTGCAGTTATGAAAGTCATTCAGTTTAAAACTTTATGAAAGTGTTTCACGTTCTAACAGTTCTTCAAATTCAGTACTTTGATACATAGTTTCAGAAACTGATATATCTATAAATTCTTTAACTAATTTTTTCATGCAGGGGATACCACAACAAATACAAGCTCCTATCAGGAGCAAACCCACATAAATGGCAATCAAGATGTTCATTAGGATAGAACCCCACCCCCCCAAACAAATTCTGGAATAAGTCCGTCAGAGGGTTTGGGCCTGGCTTGGTCATGGCCGACACTTGCTGTATCACCTCAAGGTGGTCATTTATTTCGTGCTAATGATCTGGTATATACGCACAGCACTCTTCTTTGATTAAAGCGCACGTACCACCCCTCACCGCTTGGGTGAAGTCAAGAGCCATTCGGTTCTGGAGCACTACAGTTCTCATAGCATTCAGTTCATCAGTTATCAGTTTAAGAGCAGAGAAAGTTGCATTACTCATTACTTCGAGAAGTTTAGACAGTTTTTGCAGCTCCCAAATCGATTTAACTGCGCCATATGCAGGTAATATGCCTGCCCACGATATAACAGCATCACTCAAGTCCATGTGCGTCAGTATGGTACCCACAGTATGATGGTCTTTCCAGCCTGCCTCGATCTGTCCCACTGAATTTTCAGGCTTTTTAACAGCTTTCTTGGCCACATCTCTGGTATTTCGAATATTTTCCTGAGGCAAAACTGCAGTGTGTCGTATGGCCGGGACCAGGTACCCCAAAAAACAACTGCCGGACCAATTCTCAGGTAACCATTTATATGCTTTTTTACCACACACAAAATAACAATCCTCTACCTTAGTAGTTACTTTGTTACGAAATGGCTGCCCTGCATGAAACATTTTTCTATCTATTACAGATAACTGTTTAAAAAGTACAGGATTACGTTGCACTTGGTCAATAGTCTTATGCATGGACTCAAGAAATGAGTCATAATTTGAACTACAAGTTCCACCTATTTTGTTTGCTTTGGTATAACATTTATAATGTACAGTCACATTACACTTGCTCCATCCCACTTGAATTGTGTCATTCTTGTAAAAACATACAATTCCCTTTTGTGTCACAGGCAAATACAGTGCTACCTTATCATATGCTTTAATAGCTACTGTGTCATAAACCAAGTTTTCCCAGGTCTCATTGACCCCTAGGGGGATCACAATCATTAATAGCCCCCCCTATGCTGTTGGTATGGCTGTGCAGATCCAGCAGTTCGAAACATTAAAAGTCTCAGCATACACACGTGTAATTGCCTGATAAGTGTTAAAGTTTGGGTGCCAGTCTATGTTCGGTTCATCACGTTTAATCAGTTCAACTTTTGTGGCAGGAAAAAGGAAAGGCCACAACAAAAAGAACAATGTTATCAATATGGCTACCAGAATAATCATGCAAGTTTTCTGAGGTTGCTCAGTGTCTCTATTTGCTCTATACCTGGTCATTTTGTTCTCGTTGTACAACAGTAACAAGGTTTTTGTCCAGTTCAAAGTTTTTAACCAGTTTACAGTGTGTCAAATGAATCCAGGATGCTCGCTCCGCAATCTTGACTGCAGTGGGTGTCGACAGTAGTACCTGGTCCGGCCCTTCCCACTTCGGAGAACTCCATTTTTTTCTCTTCACTATCTTCACCCAGACCCAGGTGCCTGGGGCTACTGCTGCTTCCGATGTTTTCGTTTGTTCTTTATCTGAAACAGAATTTAACTGCAAAAGTTTGTTATTCAAAAATCGCCTCATATACCCTGCAAGTGAACTGTCAGCCTCCTGCTCTGCAGACATGAGAGGTTTCCATTGAGGTGTATAATATGCCCTCCCAAACAGAACTTCAAAAGGAGTCAACCCTTTTGCATTTGGAACAGTTCTCATGCTCAACAGTGCCAGAGGTAAACAGTGCACCCAGTTCTTTTGTGACTCACTAATCAATTTTCTAAGTTTATTCTTCAACACCCCATTATGCCTCTCTACTAATCCTGCAGATTGGGGGTGGTATGCACAATGGTTTTTCAACGATATCCCGAAATAGCGACTAAGTTGTTGTATAGTTTGATTTACAAAATGTGTGCCATAGTCACTATAAATCTTTTCTGGTATGCCAAATCTAGGAATAATTTCTTTAACAAGGACTTTTACAACAGTAGCTGCATCTGGATTTTTAGTTGGAAAAGCTTCCACCCATTTGGAAAACATATCTATAATGACAAGGCAGTACTTCTTATTTTCGAAGTTGTTCAGTTCTATAAAATCCATACAAATAGTATGAAATGGATACGGTGGTATAGGGAAACTCCCTTGCTTAGATTTCAATGCCCCTTGTGCATGATGCTTGTTACAAACATGGCATGCTGCACAAAAAAGTTTTGTGTAATTAGTAAATCCATACGTCTTAAACACTCGATTCACTAACTGTACCATCCCCCCTGTTGAGACATGGCTCTGCCCATGGCTCAACAAAGTTGCATATCTAAACAAGTTAGATGGTAAGATTGGTTTCTTTTCTTTGGAGATGTACAGTCCCTTCTCAAGGATTGCTCCTCGTTTTATCCACTTCTGTTTTTCTACATTTGTAGTAAGTGTCTGCATTGTTTTTAACATTTCTAAATCTAAAATCTTAGATGGTTGTAATTCTTCACTCAAAAGAAAAACTTCTGAAGCTGAAGCTGCTTGTTTCGCAGCTATATCAGCTCTTGCATTGCCTTTTGAAATTCTATCCTGTTGTTTGGTATGAGCTATGCATTTACAAATAGCTACTTTTTGTGGTAACTGAATAGAGTCTAACAGATCTAAAATAAATTGCGCATGGTTAATTGGTTTACCATTAGATGTTATCATTCCTCTATTTTTCCACTGCTGCGCAAAAACATGTACAGTAGAAAAAGCATACTGACTGTCAGTAAAAATGTTTACTTTCTTACCTTTTGCTAAGGTACATGCCCTTGTCAAGGCAATCAATTCTGCTGCTTGTGCAGATAAGTTGTGTGGTAAAGACTTTGCTTCTAAAATCTCGGTATCAGAAACTACTGCATACCCCACTAGATTCTGTCCTGTAGGACCCCTTCTGCATGAGCCGTCCACATAGTATGTCACCTCGGCATCATCCAAGGGAGCATCTGTAAGGTCTGTTCTAGGTAGTGTCTTTTGCTCAATCTCCTGCAGGCAGCAGTGTGGTTTGCCATCTACAGGGGTTGGGAGCAAGGTTGACGGATTCAAAGTTGTGCATCGTTCAATTGTCATATGAGGTTGGCTCAACAGTATAGTCATACAGGAAAGATGTCTAGCAGGAGAAAGATATGCTACTTTTTCTTGCAGTAAAATAATCGAGACTGCATGAGGTACTCTCAATGTGAGAGGGTGGAACAATACTACTGAGGCTGAAGCCTGCACTGCCATTGCAGCTGCGACTACTGCTTGTACACAGTGGGGCAAGGATTGTGCCACTTGGTCTAACTGTGATGAATAGTAAGCTATGTGGCGTTGTTTGTCCCCATGCTGTTGTGTTAACACTGATGTCATATAACCTTGCTTACAGTCTACAGTTTGTAAAAATTGCTTATGATAGTTTGGTAATCCTAAAACTAAGGAAGAAGCTATCAGTTGTTTCAGTTTGCAGAAAGCTGATTCTGCTTCTGGTGTCCACTGTAATAAATCCTGTGCTGCCATCGGCTTTTTGAATATCAAATTAGTCAGCGGAGCAGACTCCAAAGCATAGTTTGGTATCCAACTCCGACAAAAGTTAGTAGTACCCAGGAAGGACATCATTTCCTTCTTGGTAGTTGGTCTAGGTGCTTGTAATATCGCTGTTTTTCTGTCTTCATTTAATATTCTGCCTTCTTTGGATATTACATATCCCAGGTATTTAACCTATTTTTTCCAAAGTTGCAGTTTGTTTTTGTTTACCTTGTGTCCTTGAGTAGCTAAAAATTGTAATAATGCTATGGTATCCTCTCTGCATTCTTGCTGGGTGGGAGCTGCCAGCAGAATGTCGTCTACATAAAGTAGAATCTGACTACCTTTCAGTGGGATAAATCCCACCAGGTTACTTGCCATCTCTTGTGCGAATATTGTCGGACTTTCACAATATCCCTGTGGTAGTCTCGTATATGTATACTGTTTCCCCTGAAATGTAAATGCAAACCAATGTTGGCTGTCTGGGTGTATCGGTATCGAGAAAAATGCATTGCTAATATCTACCACAGAAAAATACTTCTGTTGAGGTGTCAAATCATTCAATAAAGTGCGTGGATCTGGCACCGTTGGTGCCCTGGGTATAGCTGCGTCATTTACAGCTTGTAAATCATGGACCATAAGCCATTCCCCGTTTGCTTTCCTAACAGGAAATAAGGGTGTATTACACGGTGAATCAGGAGATTCTATTAAGACTCCTTCCTTAAGTAAGGCTGCTATTATAGGTTTGATTCCTATTTCAGCATCCTTCCTTAAGGGATACTGTCTCTTTTGAGGTCTAAATGCTGATTTTGGCGTAATAGTAACTGGTCCTGCTGTATGAATAAGTCCTACATCTGATTTCCCTGTTGACCAGAGAGTCTCTGGTATGTCTCATAAGGCTTTTTCCTCTTCTTCTAGTAAGAGTACTACTCAGCTATCCTCACTTGCCTGTGAGTGCACAGCTGGGTGTGTCTGTGTTATCCAATTCAATTTCTGCATTTGTACCCCTTGTTCAGAGAGTTCTAACTCTGTCTGTTTTTCCCACCTTGTGACTTTTTCTCCTAGGTCTGCCCACTTCAAATTTCTATCTTTAGTTAAGCTTACATGTGGTAATCGATTAGATTTGTAAAGTGCTAAGAATTCCTGGGGCAATGAACAGCTTACTACGCTGTTTCCTTCTGCGTCCCAGTACAAATTTCATAATACTAACCTATTAGCATGGTTTCTAAACAGTTCTTGCTCATATTCTTTATCAGGTCCTGGTCTGTTACAGTAATATAGAGTACAATGCAACAAATGCTGTTTGTTTGTGTCAAGGGAGGGGGATTTACTGATGGCTACATTCATCAGTTCTTCGGTTACTGCCCCTGGACCAGTCGTAACTAAGTCCTGGCTGTACCAATAAAATGTTTCACCCTCCGGTCGCACTACAAAAGTACCCATTTGTCGCTGTGTTTCCATAGCCTGCATAGTTGGAACTACAGCTATGCCAAATATCTGCATTAAGTCTCTGCCAAAGAGATTCACTGGGCATTTTGCAGAAACAACAATTTTGCTTTTCTGGGTCATTCCTGAAACAGGGTCAGTTATTGCTATGTTGAGGGAGAGTGGCTCCCGATACAGCTGTCCATTAGCTGCTTTCACTAATATGTAGTCTAGTGATTCTGAATTTTCTGGTAGTTTGGAAGGATGTATCAGGGTCCGTGAAGCCCCTGAGTCACACAGAAATTTGACTTCCCTCCCCTCTACCAGAAGCATAACTTCCGGTTTTGTGTCTGTTAAGTAGAGCTCTAGGCTCAATAATGCTAAGTCTAAAATTTGATTTTCTTCATCTATGAATTCATGTACATCATCTATCCCTTCCGTCACATCCTCTACCCTTGCTACCACATTTGCATTTGCCTTTTCTTGTTCATTCCTATCCAGTGATTCTTGACTATCATATAGTCATTCCTCACCCTCCTTATCTTCCGTGGTTACCTTCTTATTTAGCCTGCAATCCCTTGCCAAATGTCCATTTTTCCCGCATTTAAAACATTCATCCCTTTCCTTTCTCTCTTCAAAGTCTTCTGATCGTTTATCAGATTGTTTGTTTCCCTGGGTATTTTACTTACCCTTTTTCCCAGTCTGTACTACAAAGACTTCTGACCCATCTTCTACTGCAAATACTTGAGTTTTCTTTTTCTTTTTGCCATTAAAATGCCTTTCGGCATGTCTTGCACATTCAAGTAATGACTGTAATCTACCTGTACGATGATCTACCATGTGCTTTGTAATAAAGCTGCTAATGGGCGCAATACTGCCTTTTAAGAATGCATTCTTTAGCTGTTGCTCATATGGGGAATCATGTGTTTGATCTTCAGGTACCTGCATTCCACAATGGTTATTAAAACATTCTAATAATCTGGCATAATATCTATCAACAGTTTCACCTTCTTGTTGTATGCATTGATTAATGCAAGTCCAGTCAGCCCTAGGCTTCCATTTCTCAGAGATTCGGTCCGTCAGACCTTTCACTCTGTTGTCCAGTTCTGCATTACTATGTGGGAGCGGTCTAAGCTCTGCGTCACAGGGATTCCAGTTGCCACTGATCATGTGGCAATCTGGACCTACAATTTGTCTAACTACTTTTTCTACTTCTTCTCCATTCAAATGGTAACTTAACCTCATGCCCTGTAAGTCTTCTAAGAATTTCCTAAAATTAACTTTTGGATGGGGAATTCCTTCTGTGGCTTTCTGGATGTCTTCCGGTGTCCATGGTCTGTATACTAGAAGAGTCGGATCCTGTCCTGCCTGTCCTGCCTGTGGATTTGGTACTTCTATGAGTGGACATATCTCTTCTTCACTCATAGCTTGTGAATTTCTATTCATTTCATATAATTCAATATCCCCTCTCAAGTTACGTGCTCGAGACCTGGTCTCGATAGGATCCCTGACAAACGGTTTTGATTTTGTAGGAACAGCTGGGTATAGCAGAGGTGGATCAGCTTGTCCACTCGCTTCATATTCCGGTAAAGAATGCGGAGGGGGCGGGGGAGGGGCTGTCGCTATTACCAAGTTATTATCTTCTTTATCTAAGAACATTGCTTTTGAATTTTTAATCTTTTGTTCCCTGCGATTTGCTTCCTCAAGCCACCCGTGTGCCTGAGGGACTCCTAATTGCTGTTGCTTTTTTAGCTGACCTTTCGCATCTGTTTTAAGTTGTCTAACAAGTTTAATAAGTGAAGATTTATCTAAATTACCATCAAATTTGTATTTATCAACCCACTTTGTATAATACTTAACATTATCGGCACGCTGTAATTGCATGTATTTCGCATCTTCGGTTAGTAGCGGGTCTCGGGAACTTTTCGTGCACTGATTTCCCATGTTGCCTTAGCTAAGCTAAAAATTGTTACGTAACCCTTTTTATCATGTGGTACCACGATTTTACACCTTTTCACAGTTTATCTAGAATAACTGTCTACCTATTCTGTTTCCCTGATCTATGACAAGACAGCAATCTTTTTGTCCCTGATCTGCACATGCAAATATCTCTGACAAAACAATACTGTAACAAGTCCCTGATCTAAAACAGAAACAAAGGTAAATTCCTCCTTACCTGACCCTCCGTGAGTTGATCCACCGGAACGTTGACTCGTCCTCCAATCCCAGATCAGAAACAGTGGCTGGCCTCTTTCGAACGACAATTCAGTCAGAGATCTTTCAAAACAGAAGAGCCGATGTGGCCGCTTCTCCGTACGGGTACATGCCACCGGGCCCAATTCTGACCTAGGCCTAGAGTGAGAGGTACTTTCTGGTCTGAAGGACCAAACTGTCAAAGGAAAAATATACTTTAAAAATGATCAAAACATGGTAGGTTCAGGTTAAGGCATGTTAATCTTGCAGCAAGGAGACAAAAACATGCTAATACAGAGTTTGTCTAACTAGAAACAGGAAATGCTTACATTTTTATACACTTTCTAATAAGACATTGCCTACCAAGCTGACATAGTGAATCACAAGTTTTGTCATCATCATTTACCAATAATTGCTTTCATAAAATTATGCTGATTTATCAATTTTTGTGAGAAACTTCCTAAGGAAAACAACATGGCCTTGGCTACCACAGGTTAGATACATGCAATGTTACCATTCAAGGTACTATGGCTAATTCAAGCACAAAGCAAGCAGTTCATTTCTCTAACAATCCTTTGTCTACACTATCTCTAAACTTCTGCAGCTGCACATGTTCTCATACTTCGAACAGAGCTGATTGTTTAAGATCATTACATTTACAGGATATAGCATTGTTCATTTATTCTCTCCTGACCTAGCAGATAACCACCTGCTTCTCAAGTACATTTCCAAAAAGGCATACACATGAATATTGCTGTGCTAGCAATTACTAGGTCAGAGGGCATCTTGCAAGTTTCAGAAAGCACACTGCAGTTTCAAAAAGCATCTTTTCAGTCTCATATGAAACTCAATTTATATATAAAAACAGTGTATATAAAACAGAATGAAAAACGTGTTAACTTATTTAGCTTCTAATTAGCATTAAGCATACACACATTAATACATATTTTTCTGACAACCATGCATCTATTAACTACCTATGAATCTATGAGCATGCTCTGCCTTGGTTTTTCATCATGATAAAATGCAGTGTTACAGCATCTTGCATACATTTGTGCTTCATGTTTGCAGTTCATTACCGTGTTATGCAACAATAATGCAAACAATACTGTTATTTGCAAACTATTGCTATAGCATATCTTATTATAGAATATTGCTATATTACAAATAATGGGTGTACTATTTCCTTTATCATTCAATGGTACCATTTTAATTGTCATCTCTCCAATCATTTTAAAATACTGTTTCTACACTTAGAAGGCTGCTACAATGTTTTAGGTTGCTTTCAGTAATCATTGCAAGTTTGTTCGTGTTACTTCTCTGTTGCAATAATATGAAATGCAAATATCATTCATGCACATCAGCAGGCTTAAATTCATTTACTCAATGACTATCCTATTTCTACAACACTAATCTTTCCATTCTAAAGGCTGTACAACATACTTCTCAAACCAGTAGCCACAATTGCATAATGACACAGTGCTATTATTCTAGAAGCCAACATTTGGCATTGTTAACGCTTATGTTAGTAATGCCACTGTATCATGAAATTTACTGATTTTTTATCTGTCCTTGCTAATTTAAGCACCCAGGCTCACTGTAGCAATTTACGGCACAAGCATACACCTGTGTGCACAATTCTTGTAAAGCATATCAGCTCAGTGCAGTGGCTGCAACTTTTATTATAAAGGATTTAGCGGTTTCTTTTATAGGTTCATAGGTGTTTACTAGGCTAATGACCACAATGGCCTTTTTAAGCCTAGCCATGCATCCCAAATCTCTGACAAGTTCTGCTACCCTTGATAAGTGTAAGCATGGGCCTGAGAGATGAACCATTTACAGGTTAAGTGTGCCCATTAGCGACATAGGTGCAAAACCAGGGAAGAATTTCTGGTTTCTCACCCAATTGTCCAAGTTGTATTTGAATTGGGTTATGGAGGAACTCTGCTTCACATGGATGGGGAGCCTGCTCCATAGACAGGGTAGTCTCAGGGATACATACTTATCTCTCCAGCAGGTCTTATTTATCTCACAGGCAAGGTTTAAGTCTTTACAATGGGTAATTCTTGTGCTGTTTGTTTTATGGACATGCAGGAGGTCCATCAGAGTGTGATCTGACAATGCCCTGAATGCCAGGCATAGATGTCCCCTCAAAAGCCTGTAGCAGACAGAATACAGGGATAGGTCCTTGAGGTGGTCTGCATAGGACATATTACTTATTCCCTGTATTCTTTTAGTGGGGAACCTCTGTGGACATTCCAATTGTTGGATATGACTGGTTAAGTACATACCAAAGGGGGCACTGTATTCAATGATAGGTCTGATGAATGCCGAATACAGTGGCATGATTTCTTCCATGGACGTCAATGCCATACCTTTGTTTATAAGTTGAGTGAAATAGAATGGTTTCATCACCACTGTAGACATGTGATGATCAAAGGCAAGATTACTATCTATGTGTGTCCCTAACTCCCTGACTACTGGGTCAGCTCTAAGAGGTGTGTTGTCAGTATGATAGTTACCAGGGATGGATGACTTCCCAAAGGATACTATTATGCATTTCCTGGCATTTAGTTTTAGTCCATGGCTCTCACACCAGTTGTTCGTCTGTATCAGCCTCTTGCATAGAACATTTGTGTTAGTGTGATATTCAATGACAACTGCTAATTTGCAATCATCTGTAAATTTAGACAGCCAGAGACCACTGACATTGGCCTTGACTTCTTTGAAGTAAATGCCAAAAAGGAGCGGTTCAAGGACTGATCCCTGAGGAACTCCACTTGTGACTGGCCTCTTTGTAGTTCTAACTTCCTGGTTCTTGTCTGTGAGCCAGTTGGCTATCCACTGGGTGACATACGGGTTTGTACCTAACCTCTTGAGTTTGTCAACAATGCCCAAGTGGGGTATTGTGTCAAATGCCTGGGCCACATAAAGGTAGGCAGTGTGAATGATTTTGCCCTCATCCATTGCTTTGGTGACTTTCTCAAAGAAATCCACCAAGGTGAGTAGGCATGATCTCCCCTTAGTGAAACCAAATTGGGTTGGATCCAGTGTTTGGAGGTTTATTATATCTCAGTTGATCATCTCCATGATAATTCTTTCTATGGCTTTACATGTAAGACTAGTGACACTTATGGGTCTGCAGTTTCCAGGGTCTATAGATAGCCCACCTTTGTGCAGAGGGATGACTGTTGCCTTTCTCCACTCATGAGGCACAAAGCCTGCTTGGAGGCTACAGTTAAATAGTAATTCCAGAGGCCCTGATAACTCATGTTTCATGCTATTTAGAAGGTATCCTGGGATATTGTTTGGGCCCATTGTAGTATTCTTGGTCTTTGAGACAGCATAAAAGACCTGTTCCCTAATAACTGTAGGGGGAGTTGTATTTGATGATATTTCCTGAGGGATGGTTGAGGGGGAGCAAAGAGTAAATTTGGAGCTAAATTTATCAGCTGGGTGATTTGCTATATCTTTTGGCTCATTATAGGTGGCTCCATTTGCAATGAGCTCTGCACAGAACTGTGTATTGCATTTGAGGTTGCAGACATAGGTAAAGAATGCTTTGTGATTGTCCTTGGCCTGGGAAGCCAAACTTACCTCAAAGTTTGCTTTGGAAGACTTTATTTGTCCTCTGAGTTGTTTGTTTAGTTTGATGAGAATGCTTTTATCCTGCTGGGTGCTGCACCTCCTAATTTTTGTCATGATTTTCTTCCTCCTGTTATACAGACAATTGATTTTGTGATTCCACAAGGGTGGCTTGTTTTTTGAGTTACTTCTGCACTTCTTCCTTGTGGGTACAGCTGTCACTCTGCAGCTATTAACATGCTTGCACAGGGTTTCTGTGAACAGTTCTGCATAGGCAAAAGTGTTATCAGGGTTTATGGGGGCATAAAATATTGCCAGGTTCTTATTTAATAGCAGGAGGTTAACCTTAGAATATTTCCTGAATATTCCACATTTAGCCGGGGGTCTTGGTTTTATTTTTACTTTAAAAAGACCATTTTGTGGTCTGACACTACCAAGGAAGGTATTACAGTAGGGGATGTGCAGCAGTATCCCATATTAGTGAGAACCAGATCAGTACTGGTTGCTGTATCGACTATCTGGTCCATGGAGTTTGCATTTACAAAATCCAGAAATCTCTGTGCATGTTCATTTGGTGTCGTATAGCATTCCCAGTTAATAGTGGGGTAATTAAAGCCACTCGTGAATATGGTGTTGGGTTGGATGGTTAGTGTTTCTAATAAGTTTGAATACATGGTATGGGTTTCCTGAGTTATAGATGGGAACCGATGTTGGATTGTGTGGAGACTTGCCTTATTGGCTTAGTGGTATAGGCTCCATGAGATGTAGTACTAAAAAAGAAGCTCCAAACCCAAACAATCAGAGCAGTTTAATAACAAATATAGTCAATGACAATAAAAACGTTAAACACTTTCTCCCGGAATACTCCCAGGCTTCTTCAGAACAATTTAAACTCACATCTCAACTCATTAAATATAAAAGGCAATGTTAAAACAGCCAATCATTCAGTATGTTTCTCACAAAGCCCACCCGAAGTACATAAAAAAATTAACCCTGTATTGAACTCATCAAAATATACAAATGAAATGCAAAAAATATAAAAACTCTGATAACAAATAATACAATTTAAAAATTATTATAGAAATACAATCCCTCAGATTTACTATCCCTCCATGCAGGACTAGCTTAGTCCTGCACAGAAGTGGTCGTTTAGGAGCATGACGGCAGCACGCCATGCATATTAATGAAGGCACTCTGCCTGAGCTCTTAATCTTACATGGAGTGTGTAAGAGTGCAGGGGGCGTGCCTGAGAGCAAAGCTCTCAGAATATGCACGCCCCTGCAATGAAGAATAGCAGACAAGTCCAAAAAGAATGAGTGGGACCGCTCATAGGTGTATGCATACCCCCAGCAACATCTCCCCACGTGTACAAGAGCAATAGTTAAAACAACAAATATAAAGATTTTTTTATGAAACAGATGAAATTTAACCATAGGTGCACGGGTTTGCCCATCAGTTAGCTACAATTAATGCAGCTTAAATGGCACAAGACGATAAAAAGAGATACGCAAATGAAGCAGTTGAGCAATAGTGTAGTAGGCAGAGCATTTGCCTTACAAGCAGCCATTCCTGGTTTGAGTCCCACTGCAGCACATTTCATTTTCTATGCCAAATCACTATATGACCAATATTTTTAGTTGCATAACCTACAAAATAACATATATTTGTGAAATGGAGTACTGCGTTAAATGCAGATGTGAGGTGTCAGTGCCATAATGTTGAAATGTCCACAGATAATCACATGTGCCCCATACAGTATATATACACAGGAATCAGGGATATAAATGTAAGGTAAAATGTGTAATGAATGATAACCCCATACAGCTTCCAAATCCCCCACCTTTCCAAGAACCAGTAGACATTACTGTCTAAATTAGTGCAGTGGTAAGCAGGAGTAAGCACTAGTAAGTGAGTGTAAGCATAATTAAGCAGTAGTAATCGGGAGTAAGCATATTAAGCCTGTTTGTGTGGGGATAAGCAATGCGCACACAAGTTAAGAAATATTGAAGCTAACTCTCTGTAGGCATATGCAACCGGAGGTTAGCAATGCTTCCCTTCGCACAAACCCACGCAAACACGCTAACAAGTGCTTAAAAGTGCCTTAATCACTCTGTATGCAACAGTTAGTGTTCTGGCCAGAAACAAAATAAACAGCCTTTGCAGGTCTTGAACCCAGGACACTACAGTCACAGTAGTTAACCATTAAGCCATAGGTTCATAGGTAGGTACTAGGCTATTGGCCCTAGGGCCTATATAAGCCTAGCCAAAAAATGTACCCTGGCTTTCGCCACCCAAGAAAATTATTTTCCTGTGCCCCTGTCGAGCAGAGCCGATCCCTGGGGTGAATTTCCCATTTCCCATCCAATCATCAAGATTTTTCTTGAAGAGTGCTAATGAGGAGCTCTGTTTGACATAGATAGGTAGTCTGTTCCAGAGTATGGGAAGTCTCTGAGACAGGAATCTATCCCTCCAGCATATTCTGTTTATTGTGGTGACAAGGTTTAGGTCCCTAGAGCGTGTAGCTAATGCATAAAATTGAGGTATCACAAAACAAATCCTCACTATAGTAAAATCAAACTGAACATGTGAAAGGAATTTGTATATAGTCTTATGTTCTATAACCTACTACATAACATATGTGAACTGGAGTACTGCAGTAAGCCCAGGTGTGAGGTCTAATTGTAATAAAGTGTTGACATCCCCTAGTAAACACAAGGACCCCATACAGTGTATGTACACATGAATCATGGAAACTAGACATATATGTAACATGTAATTAATAATAAATCAATGCCAAAAGAAAATATAATGCAAAGTGAATATTAAGCAATGCTAAGCATTGCACAGCTTAGTAGGTGTAAGCAATGTGTAGGCCAGCTAACTCAATTTGCCCATTGGTATACCTCTTTAAACAATGCCAACCTTAGGTAAGCAGGTTTGCCCTTAGCTTAGCCTTTTCAAATCCATCCAATCACAGCAAAGTGCAGGAAATCAGCCCTATTTAAACCCAACAGGCGGGAATACATCTCATAACTGGTTGGAGCTCCCCCTTGCAGGCACCATATCTGGAATGGGAGAGGGAATGCGCTTTTGAGTGCAGCGCTGGGGCATCCAGGAGTCCAGAGTCATGGCAGGACACCATGTCAAAGACCATGAGTAGAGACTGCTGCAGGGCCAGTACCATGGTTCCCAGTATAAAGCAGAAGCCTGGGACCATCTTGCCTGTGACCTCACCAGTGCCACTGGCATACTTCAAACTGATGAGCAGGTCAGGCATCACTATGCTATCTTGAAGTGGTGAAAGGGGGATCTCTTGGATCAATGGATCCGGAGGCTAGGACAACAGTGGAGGTCCCAGTAGCGTGTAAGTATCACTCCACTACCTGTTTAATAATTGCCAGATCATGCATATTATGGATAGGTATGGCTAAATATTCCTCTTATATCCTTCACAGAGCAAGTGAGTGGGCTGTGAACCAGGAGGCCCATGGATGTCGCTTGGAGAGGTTGCAATGTGAGGCAGGTTAGTAATACTCTGGCATGTACTGTCATAGGAAATAAATCTAACAGTGTTTGTAAGTTAATTGCCTGTATAAAACCTGTATTGTTTAAGGCAAGTACTGCATACACCAGAGAATATGGCAGGAATAGTCTCATATAGGTTGTATGCAAATAAAAGCATAATAGCCTGACAATGAAGGTCTAACTGCTGTACTGCATGCATTTACTCTGGTATCATATAATAATGTAGATTTGCAATCACTTAATAGTACTGTTGTATTAAGCACTGTTACCCACACTGTGCAACATAAATAAAAAATGTGTAGGAATGTCTCTATATGACTGGTGTAATCTCCAGAGGTCAGCTAGTACAAGTAAGAAAGATGTAGACAAAAAACAGTGAAAAGACAGACAACAAGATCCAAATAGCACTCACCACTGAGATGTGAACTGTTGTATTTTTAGCACACACAGCCATGGTTCGAATCCTGGGAGTGGTAGTAGTCTGCATACATAATCATACCCCACAACTGTACAGATATGTCCAGAATGTCCAGTAAATTGGCCCATATCTGCTGCCTGTCACTGTGTCCCCCTGGGAAATCAGTGGGATGATCCCAGACATATAGGCTGCAAACATACAATAAATAAATAAAATACAACTGATTGTCACACATCTATACGAACAAACCTGTCACTCTAGCAACTCCCCAAACTGTTATGAGAATAATAAGCCAATTATGTCCCATCTACACCACCATATTGTCAAGCTGTGACCAGAGTGTGTACAGTAACAGAGTGAGATGTAAGTGCATAATACTAATGTGAAATCTGGGACTTTGTGTGGCAACATTCAGGTAGTGCTAACAAACATTGGTCCCACAGGTCCATCAGATACGAACACTGTGCCCAGAAATAAAAGAGTGATACCCTGTACTGGTACTGTTTACTTTGGTATTGTATAGCATTATTAGTGTTGCAGTTGCTCTGAATAATAAGGTATTACTCATCACTGTCACCCGCACTGTTCTACATAATTTAACTGTCTAGGAAATCCTGTATAAGAGTGTTGTAAGTCACTAAAGGTTGAATAGGGCAATAGTTTACATATGTCCCGGTTCACCTGCATGTGGTCAAGGCATGGCCAGAGTCCGTGCAAAAAGAGATGGACAGGTATGTGCATAACATCAACCTGGAATCTGGGAGCATGTGTAGAAACAGTGTTAACAAACAATTCATCCACAGGAATACCAGGTAAGAGGTGTATACTGCAGGTAAAACCAGTTCATGTATATAGTTGTCGACAGCCATATCACTGTCCAAACTAAGGCAATATGGTAGTGTAGTAATACTTGTAAGGTACAAATAACAGCACTGGCTAGGAAAGTAATACGAACTATAGGAATATACTAGTTGTTAATTGACACCCCCCCACCACCACCATATGTCCAACAATGCACTAAATACCCGACTCAATTGGTACGTGATAACTTCACTGTAATGTTGGGACATATGTCCTATTGTTTGATAATTATTTAAATCTGTTTCTATGCATGTGCTATGGTGAAATACTCCAACATTGGTGGTATGGTGCCATCAATGTACCTGCATGCTGTTGTTATTACCACTGTGGTCCCATATATGCATGTGTTCTGTTTGCTATGCAACTGTTCCATATCTGGTGTCTGGGTAAATGGGAATATCTATGCATGCTGTTATACTGAATCCTGTAATGTGTTGACTAATACTAACCCACATATGTTGATAAAACATAAACACCATAGCACGTATGGGATTGCGGGTCCCAGTGGACCCACCTGTCCCACCTCAGCTGGCCATGGCACCGGGCATCAGCACATCTGGGGCCCAACCCGGGACCTCCTCATCCATTGGTCCTGCACCACCTTCGGGTGGAACCTCCTCAAGGGATGAGACTCGCCCCCCTGGGAGCAGGCATGGACAGGAACCTGTCACCCATCACCAGGTCCTACAGTGCATTTATTGTTTTTCCCCACAGGTGGCGAGGTGGGTCAGGGTCCCTCCTGCATGCAATCTGATGTTGGTGTCCATACAGACACTGTAGATGATGATAGTACTGTTTAGGCACATGTGGGTTTTCAGGGGCAGAAACAGTACCATCATTTGACATCCCTCTTTTAGCCACCCCAACCCCGCACACAGTTGCAGTGCCTTTACATACCCCATTACTAGTGGCCATAGTGAAGGGACAGCTGGCGTTTGGTGGCAATGCACAGGAGAGTGTGGTAACCATGCCTACTCTGTCTGGTCACAGCAGGCATATCCGGATGTCCGGCAGGGCACCACATAGTCAGATGTCCCAGGGTGCTCATGGTAGGACCACTGGTCATCATGCCCCTGGCAGACACACCACAACTGGTAACACCAGGCGCATGTTTTAGGCAGCACAGGCACATATGGAACATTACACCAGACTGGACCTAAGGCTGCAGAGGGCTGCTCTCACATCTGCAAGTGACAACTTCTGTAAACTGTCTGGTGCCATCCGTGCTTATACTGAGCTCATGGATAGACGATCTGGTGAGATGATGGCCCTCATCGACCATGGTATGTCCAAGCTTGAATGTGTGGTGGGAGTGCAGTGACAGCCATGTGGATGTAGCCAGCAATGGCAACAGCTGGCAGTCAACGTGGACTTGCTAGGACACCAAAGGGCTCCCATTGTGTCAGTACCAGCCCTGGCACTGTGGGGGGGGGTGTTGTCCACAACACACCATAGCAGGCCATGAGCACGTGGTCCTGTCATGTCCCAGGAGGGATCTGGCTCCAGCAGACATCTGTCGTCATCAGGGGAGAGTAGCACATCGAGGCCTGTACCTGGACATGCTCATGGAATCTCTGGCAGGCACAGTCCATGTGTCCGTGGCTGGAGGCAGTGAACTGCACACCCTGCCAGGTATGGTCTGCAGCTGTCCATAAACACCTGTGTAGGGCAGCCACATGGCAGAACTTTGTGCATGCATATACACACACTATACAAACACACCTAGGGCAACCCCATACCTACACACACCACATCACCACGCCAAGTTCACCTCAATATGCCCCTCACCCACACACATAGTGTCAAATGTATAGCCCACCCTTGGCTTCTGGCAATCCAACAACACACCCTGTGCATATGATGATACATGTGACATATCCCTGTCATCCATAACATTGATGCAGGGCCAGTAATGTGGTTCTGATGCACACAGTGATTGCACTACAGTGTACCAAAGTACTGCAGTGTAACATGTTTTCAGGATTAAAGTTTAATGCATACATGTCAGGTAGTGTAGCTGCCCAGCAATGATGCATTATAGCTGTTAGTAACACTGGTTGATTCTGGTCTCCATAATGTTACCTATTTGTGTTGTAGGTGTACAAGTGTCAGCACGAGGATGGTCTGCAGTCATATTCCACAGTAGGGTATGGCACTGTGGTGACATCATGGCTGTGACATATCTGGGGTACAGCAGAACACATGTCACAGGTTTGTATAACAGTTATTGTCTGTGCCACATGGACAGGTGACCCACTAGGACGTGTATAATCTGCAACCTGATGTAGACCCATTCACATACATGCACACTCTTACTTGGAAACACTGGGACTAGACCCTTACCTAGGTATGTAGTGCTACTGAAGTGAGTGGCTTTTATTCCACACACCACACAGCATTAAGGGTGATGTGTGTTCCAGGTTATATGTTACTTGCAGAACATACCCAGACATGTACAGTATGCTAATGGGGGATGTAATGGGTGTATATGGACAATACATAGTGTGACATACCTTCATATACACATTGCAGGCACATAACATAGGTTCATAGGTTCATAGGTAGATACTAGGCTATCGGCCCAAGGGCCTACATAAGCCTAGCCAACAAGGTTCCCTGGCTTACGCCACCCTAGAAAGTTATTTTTCTGTGCCACTGTTGAGCACAGACACAGAAGTGATCCCGGGGTGTAATTCCTATTTTCCATGCACTCATCAAGATTTTTCTTGAAGAGTGCTAATGAAGAACTTTGCTTGACATAGATAGATAGCCTGTTCCAGAGTATGGGAAGTCTCTGGGACATTAATCTATCCCTCCAGCATGTCCTGTTTATTGTGGTGACAAGGTTTAGGTCCCTAGAGGGTGTAGCTCAGAGGGATTGGGATTTCTTTAGGTGTAGCATGTCCAATAGCTCGGGGTTTGACATAGCTTTATATGTTGGGCAGAGATCACCTCAGAGTAGACGATATGCTACAGAGTAAAGCTGGAGTTTTTTGAGGCGGTCAGGGTAGGGCATTTGTTTGAGGCCAGTAATCCACTTTGTGAGGTACTTCTGTGGCCTTTCCAGCTGCTGCAGATGTCTTGTGAGGTACATTCCAAAAGGGGCATTGTACTCTATAATGGGTCTAAAGAGTGTCAAGTAGAGGGGAACAATGACCTCTTTTTTCCTGGATAAGAACCCTTTTATGATGAGGTGTGCCATGTAGAAGGACTTCCTGACTACTGTGGCGATGTGACTATCAAAGGAGAAACTACTGTCCACCTGGGTCCCAAGGTCTCTTATCACGCATTCGGTGTTAAGTAGATTGTTGCCTATGTGGTAGTTCATGGGTACAGAGTTTTTACCAAAGGGGATGACACTGCACTTTTTGGCATTGAGCTTGAGGACATGGCTCTGACACTAGGCAACTGTCTCAGTGAGGCCCTTCTGTATGATGTCCACATCATTTGCGACGTGACTATGGCTCCTAGTTTGCAGTCATCTGTGAACTTCATTAGCCAGAGACCTTCTGTGTTAGCCTGTACTTCAGATAAGTAGATACCAAACAGGAGAGGTCCCAGGATGGAACCCTGTGGTACTCCACTTGTGACTTCTTTGAGGTCAGATTTGGAATCTGCAACTTTTATAGTGTGGGTTCTGTCAGTGTGCCAGTTGGCAACCCATCTTGTGACATAGGGATTTATACCTAGTTTAGTGAGTTTAGCTATAATTCCAGAATGGGGGATGGTGTTGAAAGCCTTGGCGAGGTCAAGATAGGCTGAGTGAACCACCTTACCCTCATCTACAGCTTTGGTGACTGCCTCAAAGAAGTCAATCAGGTTCAGTAGGCATGATCTGCCTTTCACAAACCCGAACTGGGTGGGATCCAGAGTTTGGAGGTTACCAATGTCTTTGTTTATGAGTTCCATGATGATACTTTCCATGGCCTTGCAGACCAGGCTCATCAGGCTAATAGGTCGATAGTTCCCAGGATCAGTGGTGGCCCCTTGTGGAGTGGGATAACTGTTGCTGTGCACCATTCAGTGGGCACAAAGCCTGATGCGAGGCTATTATTGAACATGGTGCTTAAGTGGGGAGCCAGTTCATTCTGAAGTTCATGTAAAACGCAGCCTGGGATGCTGTCACATGTCTGAGAGACCTGGACCTATCGCTGCTAACTAACTTGACCGTGTTTTTAATGTTTTACAGGTAGGCTGCATAAAACACATGCATACCTGGGCTGGATTATTGTATCAGTTACCTGTATGGTTGTTGATGACAGTGGTAAACATAAAGTGGTACATGAGACATATACCTGGTGTACCTTGGTGTAATGACAGTGTACACAGCACCCACATCCCCCAGTGGATATTGTACACCCTGAAACCCATGATGACACTCTGACATATCCACCATCACACATTGCCCATGACTGCGATATAACCCATTGTATAGCCCAACAGTGGTACTACAGGGATATGCATCTAATGCACATGCCACAGGCATAGTAGGGTGTTGCATTGTCATGCCTCACCTATGGGCAGCAACAACACTATCTGTACTACTGTGTAGCAATGGGTAGTGTAATAGGAGAATGTGGCCACTGAATTCTGTACCCTTCAGATATATGGACATGCACACATACACACACTTGCCAGAATTCAATGGTTATCTCATGCCTTTCGACCCATTTGTACAACACTGTTGTGCTGGTACTGTAAGGCTCATGTAGCCGGTATGGAGAGGAGCGTAACTGGGTACATGTAATGTCCCATACAGCAGCAGCCACAATTGACTATGGCAATAGGCATTGCAGTGGTTGTGAAGGCCCTCATAGAATTCCCAAGTACAGGTGTGCTAACACACAGACATTGCTTTACTCAGTAATGCACACATACACATGTGTCAGTACTGGGGTGCATCACTGTAGGTGGTCATAGCTGTGTACCTAGCTATTGTCCATGGAGAGATGGGTTGTGTAGGGGATGTGTGTACAGTGGTATTCTGCCACCTGTCATGTGGCAGCAGGCAATCATTGACAGACACCACTGTGGTGACCCTCAGGGTGAGAGTGACATACATCAGCCAATCCTTGGGGTGCATCCTTCACTTGGCCACTGAGTGATCAAGTTGACATGTATGCAACATGTATTACAACACATAGTTAGTGTCTGTGATGGAGACCTGTACCCAAGCATGTTCTGTTGACTGTGGTAGTGTAATGGAGGTACCAGTGGCATGTGGTGCGTACAGGGTGTCTCTTATATGTGCCAGTTCTTACACAGACATGTAAGTGTCAATCAAGCATAGGCTGCCTGTACATATCCCAGCTGGATACTTGCCATCTGCACATCTGTACAGGGACTGACAGTCATCAGCTTGGCAAGTACCTATGCAGTAGGATGAATGTGTTGACAGATAGATGTTTGACAACAATATGTATGCCGTAACTACACATTGGAAACCCTCACTAAGATGTGCTGTACAGGCCGTAGTCTGCAGGTACATTCCACATGTTGGATCATTATCCAATAGGGATATATACTGTGACACAGCTCACACACCAGGGATACAACATGGAGGCCTCAGAGTCTAGCTATGCCTGCAGGTGTGCCTGTTGTCAGTACTACATTTTGCACTCTACTCTTGGCTGGGACAGCACTGTCAACAGTAGTACCACCATGAGACATTACATGCCAGTGTGGCAGCATGTACCATGAGCTACTACCCGTATATGTAACAGATTCACACAGATAACAGTGCTGTACAGTCCTCATATACATCTGTGTCCCAGACATTACACAAACACCTCTTGCTACTGTAATTACAGCACATAGGCACATGCATTGTACATGGCTTTACATACACTTATTACAGATGTCATTACCCTGCTATGTTATCAGACTGGGTGGTGTGAACTGGTTACCAGGGCTAAGCCATGCTTAGCAGTTATCAACATTGATTCAATATAACAGCTAAGCTGATCTGTGCACTGGTGAGCTAAGCCTACACAGTGTAAGCTCCCGTATATTTACCCGTAGCTTAGCAGTGCTTACCATCATGCAAACCAATGCAAACGTGCCTATAGCTTCTCTAGACTGCCTTAACCACTCTGTATCTGACAGCCCTTGTTCTGCCCAGCAACAAAATGAACACCCTTGCAGGTTTTGAACCCAGAACCCTGTACACTATAGTCACAGCACTTTACCACTACACCATGACCACTGTGAAGACAGCTGTTGTTTTTCAAATATAATCTGTCAATACACATATTGATTAGTATTGAGCAATTGCCTTTACTTCCACAATTGTGTAGTACTTATTATTATGACTGCTGCATCACATATGTTGTTTTATCATAATGTACACATATCAGATACATATGGTGAGATACATCTGGGAGGGTATACACAATTGTGAGGTTTACATGACAGGAATATAGATATATACATATAATATGTTGATGTATATCTACATGTACATACACATGTATAGTCATACATATGTTTGTATACACATCTGTATAGTGCATCATATATATGGCCATGTGTAGATCTCTTCGTATATACATATATATATATACATATATATATATATATATATATATATATATATATGTATATATATATATATATATATATATATATATATATATATATTTATATATATATATATATAATATATATATATATATATGTGTGTGTGTGTGTGTGTGTGTGTGTATATATATATATATGTATATATTGCTATATATGTATGCACATCCTATGTGTACAGATATGCCTATTTATGTAGATATATATGTAGATATCTATAACTATATGTGCATACTTATCTATGCTGATATACCTATTACTGTCAATATATATGTAGATATCCATAAGTATATGTGCATATGTATCTGTATATTTGTAGACATATATTGCTGTGTATATGTAGATATCTAAGTGTTTATATGTATGTATATATATATATATATATATATATATATATATATATATATATATATATATATATATATATATACATATGCATCTATGTATTTTGATATGTATATGTATATATATCTGTATAGATATATGGATAATTATATATACATATATGTTCACCATATGTCCAGAACATGGAGTGGAGTCCTACCTCATCCCCAATAGTCCCAACCTCTTAGTGCAAGGGGATGTCAGGTATGTATTGCAGGTATGTATGCAGACTGTTGCTACTGTAATGGGGTTGACCTAACAGACATGTTGTATGTGGGAGGTCACATCTGCTTGTAACATGTGCGCTATTGGCTACTGACAGACATCCTAAGGACATCATAGTACAGTACCACTGCTAGCACAGTAATGATCCTGTGGACTACAGGAGCGATATGGCCAATAAATATGGACAGTCAGAGACACTCTGGTCAGTCCAGAGGTATTCACAGAACCCCTTAGTGCAACACATGTGGACCAAGCCTGACAATGTGGATGTTAACAGCCATGTAGATGGGTATATCACGTAAATACTGGTATATATTTTTCCCATAGGTTATGCATTTACACACCCATGTCTGTCCTGACACATAATAACCGCTGGTACAGAGGTGACATGGCACATACTACCCACTAGTTAGTGACAGAAATACATGACTGTTAAGGTGGGCCAGCAGCAGTACATCTGGCAAGTACCTGGACACAACATCACACTGGGTAAGTGCACTAAGCTGCTAGGCATGTAACAAAGCACTGTGCATGCTACAGGCACACTGCCACAACACTGGCCTACATTTCGTATGGGGGAATACACATGTACCTGCATATACAGCAGGCTCTACAGGCACCTGTGTGAAAGTGCATAACCACAACCAATGTGAACACAGCCACAGCAACATATGGTAAGCTTGCTTAATATTACAGTATATGGGCTATCTGATCAACATCATCCTCACATGTGCCATTCACACATTAACCCTACATATACTGGGCCACTACACAATGTGGTCTGATGCCTGTCTGTGGTATGGGACATGTGTGTGTTTGGCCCTACAAACATGTAAGCCGATAGGGTAACATACAATGGAGCAGCATGTAACATCAGAGAGAACAGGACCAAGAACAATGACATCTACCATGGTCTGTACACAGGCCAAGGTATATCTTCACAATACACACACTGTTGACAACCACCATAAGTACACAGACCTCAATACTGTACACACAGCTACAAAATGCCAAGGTTATGTCATCAAATATAACCCCTACTATACATAACATGTGTAGTAGTCTGATATCTCACTGGCTTGTTATCAGATATGTGAATAAATAATGGTGTACAGAACATATGCACCTCTTACTGCATGACATATGTACAAAGGTTGACAGAGTTGTGGCTGGAGGCACAAACAAAGGGCCAATATTGACATGTTGCTGTGATAACCTCATGCATTTACTGTTGTAACAGGGTTTGTTGTGACATATGTCCTATGAGGGATAAGAAGTCAGTAGTTCTCATGGCTGTCACCATGTACTGACTGCAATCCTCAGACTATGCTTCTGCAGTTCTCAGATAGGTGCTCTGTGAGTAACACAAGAAACAAAATGCACCACACACTGCCCAGTCTGCAGATGACCCTACAGATGGGAGATTACTCAAAAACTTAGCACTGTCATAACAGGTATTAAAACATGTAGCCCAGCCATATCCACACACACCCCGTTAAACCAACATTACTCCAAATACAGAATAGCAACACTTACATTCTGTAGTCATGTCAGGCACATCCTCCTCCTGTGTGTTGGCCTGTTTCCACAGTGTATGTTGTTAGAGATAAATCCCCCATTTATCTGTGATGCTGTTTGCCAAATACCAGATCTAGGTCCTGCTCACAGTGAATGAAAAGGCGCAACACCAACATGATGTTCCTGGATATTGGAGTGGTTTTCTTGTAATTGGCTATGGGAAAGTTACCACAGCCATTCCACATGTAATCAGCTAGAGGAGGACTGCAATTTGAGTAGAGGCCATCAGCTGATCATGAGCATCACTTACAAAACACATGCTGCTGCATAAGCAAAGCAGGTGTAGTTCTCTACATCCATCAGAGAGGGAGTGTGAAAGGCACACAGATACAAAGTAAGTCAGGGAGGAGGTGGGTGAGTAAAACCTAAGTTTGTGTCAACACCTACCAGTGCAGGGTATCAAACCTCTGATTGACTATGCATTGCTATCACATGTCTATGCAGCTATTGCATGCACCACATAGCTTACATGTTGAGAAGCTATCCAAACATATATGTGATGGTGAGTGACATCGGCAACAGTGATATGGTAGCAATACGGTAGGTGTAGTACACGTGCCTGTCCACATGAACAGATGTCAGCATCAACACAGCCACAGTCTCTCAGGGACTCACACACATTGACACACCTGGAAGGGTCAGGAATACACTTCCTGACTAGTTAGTTTGCCACAATACAGTACTCTGCAGGTATCACATGCACCACACTGGTTATCCAGAGGTTATATGGGCTAAGGGTATGTGAAGCTGTCTGATATCAGGCAGCATGCTTCAGTATGCCGATGGGGGTTGTAGTGACTGTAAATGTGGTCGAAAGCATCATACACCACACATGCAGACACAGGGTGCCAGTACTAACATGCATGCGTGCATTGCTTCATGGGTGTGTAGCGATTGACTGTGCCAGAAGGCTATACAAGGCTAGCTGAAGGGTATACCTTGACATCAGGCCACACGACAATGGTCTGCAGTGTGGCTCAGGGGTGTAGTGTCTGGATTGGCCTGCACAGGTGGGTATTGTATTCACCATCCAGTCACCGGGGTAACTATTGTGTGTGGCCATTGCTAAGCAATGCTTGCCATGTATGTGTTCTTTAGTCCATGACATGGATGCAGTCTGGGATGTGCACACATCCCACATGCATGTGCAGTGCCATGTGCAACTGTACATGGGGTATCTGGCCCATGTTGTGTACACAGATTGTTATCATCAGATGTGCCTGTCCTGGCCTCATGTGCTAGGAACAGGTAATGGACAGCAGGTTGACCCTGCACCCACATTGATAGCATGATACAGGTATTCCCTGGTGTCAGTGGCATCTGTCCATACAGGGTATGTGTATAAGGCATGGTATGCCCTTTGTGGGTCACATTTGATGGCACAACAGGTGTTGCAGGCATCTAGTGGGGAACATAGTGAAGGCACACTGTCTACATGTACGTGCATATTCTACTGATGTGACAGGGTGCCATACCCTCTGTAGTCTACTGCAATCACACCATGGTTACTATCTGTGGGCAATATGCAGGGTACTACCAACATAGCGGTTCTTGCCTAGGCATGTGTGTTTGTGTATGAGACATGGGTTGAGAGTGTTCTCTGTGTAATACAGGGGTTGATAACTTTGTTCACCAGGCCTTGCTGTCACATATGGGGGTATGGATTGCCACCCCAGCCTTTCAGCTATTTCACATCTGTTAGCGTTGTAAGGTGGACATTGTGACATATAATAGGGCCACCATATAAGAGATTTGCAAAACCCACTCCGCAGTGAGTCCAGTTGTTACACACTCCCAGCCACCTCCACACAGGATACAAATTAGAACTCCTACCACACTAGTTTATTGTTATATAGCATTATATAGTTATAGGAAACGCCATGTAGATTATTTGACTACTTTTTCCCAAAGGTGTATTTCACTGGGTATGACATCAGCAGGCTTGCCAAAGAAGGTCATTGGAGGTTGCAGGGACTGTGAATGGCCTCTAAAGCGATGCACCCTACACAGACAAGGACACACACACAAACATCCACACTTGCCATGTGGTGGAATAGAACCCCTACCAAAGTACTATATCACACTACAGGATTACACTGTTATATGACGCACCACAGAGATTACTGGACTAATTCTTTCCCAAAGGTGTATTTCACAGTGAATGACATCAACAGGCTTGCCAAAGTAGGGCATTTGAATTGTAGTGAGTGTGACTAGCCTAAAATGCATTGCTCCCCTACACAGACAGGAACACACACACACACAGTTACCATGGTTTGTCACACTACAGCATTACACAGTTATATGATATGCCATGGAGATTACTGGGCTACTACTTTCCCAAAGGTGTATTTCACAGTGAATGACATCAGCAGGCTTGCCAAAGTAGGGCATTTGAATTGTAGTGAGTATGACTAGCCTAAAAGAGCATTGCTCCCTACACAGACAAAATAACATACACACAAACATCCATACTTGCCATGTGTGGGAATGGAACTCCTACCAATGTACTATCTCACAGCACAGCATTACACAGTTATAGGACACACCACAGAGATTAGTGGGTTACTTTTTTCCCAAATGTGTATTTCACAGAGAATGACATCAGCAGGCTTGCCAAAGTAGGGCATTTGAATTGTACTGAGTGTTACTAGCCTAAAATGCATTGCTCCCTACACAGAGACTCACAAACACATACAGTTGCAATGTCTAGGATTAAAACTCTTACCTAACGAGTTTGCCACACTATAGCATTATGCAGTTATAAGACACGTCACAGAGATTAGTGGGCTACTCCTTCCCAAACGTGAATTTCACAGTGAATGAGATCAGCAGGCTTGCCAAAGTAGGACATTTGAATTGTAGTGAGTGTGACTAGCCTAAAAAGCATTGCTCCCTACAAAGACACACACACAAACATCCACACTTGCCATGTGTGAGAATAGAACCTCTACCAAAGTACTATATTACATTATAGCATTACACAGTTATAGGACATACCACGAAGAATACTAGGTTACTCTTTTCACAAAGGTGTTTTTCACAGTGAATGACATCAGCAGGCTTGCCAAAGTAGGGCATTTGAATTGTAGTGAGCGTGACTAGCCTAAAATGCATTGCTCCCCTACACAGACAGGAACACACACAGACACACACATACAAACACATGCACACAATTGCCATAGTTTGTCACACTACAGCATTACACAGTTATATGATGTGCCACGGAGATTACTGGGCAGCTACTTTCTCAAAAGTTTATTTCACAGTGAATGACATCAGCAGGCTTGCCAAGGTAGGGCATTTGAATTGTAGTTAGTGTGACTAGCCTAAAAGAGCATTGCTCCCTACACAGGCAAAATAACATACACACAAACATCCACAATTGCCATATGTGGGAATGGAACTCCTACCAATGTACTATCTCATAGTACAGCATTACACTGTTACAGGATGCACCACAGAGATTAGTGGGCTACTGTCTTCCCAAAGATGTATTTCACAGTGAATGACATCAGCAGGCTTGCCAACATAGGGCATTTGAATTGTGGTTAGTGTGACTAGCCTAAAATGCATTGCTCCCTACACAGACAGAGACACACAAACACACACAGTTGCAATGTCTGGGATTAAAACTCCTACCTAACTAGTTTGCCACACTACAGAATTACACAGTTATAAGACACACCACAGAGATTAGTGGGCTACTCCTTCCCAAATGTGTATTTCACAGTGAATGAGAAGAGCAGGCTTGCCAAAGCAGGGCATTTGAATTGTAGTGAGTGTGACTAGCCTAAAATGCACTGCTCCCCACACAGAGACACACAAACACACACACAGTTGCAATGTCTGGGATTAAAACTCCTACCTAATGAGTTTGCCACACTACAGCATTACGCAGTTATAAGACACGCCACAAAGAATAGTGGGCTACTCCTTTCCAAAGGTGTATTTCACAGTGAATGAGATCAGCATGCTTGCCAAAGTAGGGCATTTGAATTGTAATGAGTGTGACTAGCCTAAAAACATTGCCCCCTACACAGACACACACACACACACACACACACACACACACACACACACACACACACACACACACACACACACACACATACACACACACACAGTTGGCAAATCTGGTATTAAAACACCTACCTAACTAGTTTATCACACTACAGCATTACGCAGCTATAGGACGCACCACAGAGATTACTGGGTGATTTTTTCCCAAAGGTGTATTTCACAGTGAATGACTTCAGCAGGCTTGCCAAAGTAGGGCATTTGAATTGCAATGAGTGTGATTAGCCTATAAAGCATTGCTCCCTACACAGTCAAAGGAACACACACACAAACATCCACACTTGCCAGGTGTGGGAATAGAACCCCTAACTGAGGACTATATTACACTACAGCATTATGCTGTTATAGGATGCATCACAGAGATTAGTGGGCTACTTTTTTCCCAAATGTGTATTTCACAGTGAATGACATCAGCAGGCTTGCCAAAGTAGGGCATTTGAATTGTAGTGACTGTGACTAGCATAAAAAGCATTGTCTCCTACATAGACAGAGACACACACACTCACACACAGTTGCCATGTCTGGGATTAAAACACCTACTTAACTAGTCTATCACACTACAGCATTATGCAGTTATAGGATGCACCATGGGGATTATTGGGCTATGCCTTTCCCAAAGGTGTATTTCACAGTGAATGACATCAGCAGCCTTGCTAAAGTAGGGCATTTGATTTGTAGTGAGTGTGACTAACCTACAAAGTATTGCTCCCTACAAAGACACACACACACGCACACACACACACACACACACACACACACACACACACACACACACACACACACACACACACACACACACCCACACACACACACACACACACACACACACACACACACACACACACACACACACACACACATATCCACACTTGCCATGTGTGAGATAGAACCTCTACCAAAGTACTATATTGCACTACAGCATTACACAGTTATAGGACATACCACGGAGAATACTAGGTTACTCTTTTCACAAAGGTGTATTTCACAGTGAATGATATCAGCAGCCTTGCCAAAGTAGGGCATTTGAATTGTAGTGAGTGTGACTAGCCTAAAAAGCATTGCTCTCTCCACAGACAGAGACACACACAAACACATACACAATTACCATGTCTGGGATTAGAACTCCAACTTAACTAGTTTGTCACTTTTCTCAAGGTGTATTTCACAGTGAATAACATCAGCAGGCTTGCCAAAGTAGGGCATTTGAATTGTAGTGAGTGTGACTAGCCTAAAGAGCATATCCCCCTACACCGGCAGAGAAACACACTTGCTGTTTCTGGGATTAGAACATCTACCAAATTAGTTTATTACACTACAGCATTCCACAGTTATAGGATGCACCACAGCGATTACTGGACTACTCCATTCCCAAAGGTGTAGTTCAAAGTGGATGGCATCAGCAGGCTTGTCATAGCAGGGCTATGGTGAGGGCAGTGTGTGTGCATGGGCCATAACCCATTCATCTAGAGGTTGACACACCACATGCAGGCACACACAGGGTTATATTCCACAGGTACGTGTATACAACTGCTAGATGACTACTGCGGTCATGTTGCACAACTTGTACTTGCACCACAGTGTCTGTATTGCTGACGGATACCAGTGGCTATTTTCTACAGTGAATGACATTTACACATCATGTGGTTGTAGCCATATGGCTGTGTAATGGGTGGGACAGACCTCACGATGGAAGGCTCTTTGTCACTGTCACTCTCTTCCACACATCTATATATGTTTACTTTTGCCATATTATAGTGTGTTCTCCTTGCATATATGTCTGTATCCCTATCCAATGTGTGTGCAAAGCATGACCGGTGCATACTGAGGAGTGTATGCACTACCATCTGCAACTGTCAGATATGTATGGTTCACTGCTGTTTGCAGACATGGACTTCATTTGTTTAAGTGTGTGAGCATCCCCAGTATGCCCTTCTGTATTGAATGTGTGGATCCATTCCAGGTAGTTTGTATTCCAGTGCAGACCTTTGTGTTCTACACCTACAGGTAGCAAACTGTTTCTGCAGGATATCTGTAGATCAGTTGGCAATATGAGTCAAACTGTGCAAGTGATAGTGTGTACTGTAGGTGATTGTGTCTGTGCTGCTTCTGCTACATGGTACTGGTGTTAGCAGAGATATTCAGACATGTGTACTGTTATACACTGTGATGTTTTATACCTTCAAATACTGTCAGATGGACATTCTTGCTTGCAGTGATGTCCTGGGGAACAAGGCTGAATGCAGCTGTGTCCAGTATTGTGGGCAAACACCTACATATTCAAGGAAAGTTATGCCATTCTGGTGGGGGAGCTGCAGACACTTGCTGCTGGGTCTGTGTATCCATTTCAACACCTTGGTACAGTGCTGGCAGAGGATCCCATACTTGTACATCCATGAGCATGACAGTATGGCCTTATCTTGCTGTGGCAATACCTCACAGCTGTACAGATTCACACAGGTTACCCAGAGGCAGGGGTCATAAGTCAGGACATTACCCCTATTGTGGTGTACGGGCAAGTTTGTAGTCACCCATATATGTGTTTGCAGCCAGGGATAGTATGTGCACACAGCTGTGTGTCGGACCTTGCACATTCCATGCTGCCCATGCTCCCCCCCGTCTATTATTCTATCCTCTTCCGTACATTATGCATACATTCTCTGATACTTTCCCTAAGGTTATCACCTCATCACAGCTATGTTTTGGTGTTGGTCCACAGTTCATGCAGTGGGACATGGTGGACATGTTACTGTGGTTTGTCCACATGGCCTTGCATATGGCTAATGTGAAGTGTGTTATGTTGCTATTTGGGTGTCCATGACATAACATGCATTGGCAGTAAGTATGAGACACAGGCCTTTGGCAGTGGCCTGTAGGCCATTTGGTGGTGAGGCAGCCCAGCTGTGGCAGGTCATTGCATTCTGTCAGTCCTACAGTCTCAGACCACCAGACAGTATATTCTCCTGAGTTGACAGGGTAGGTGTGCTAGGTGTTCATGCCAATACTTTCTATCAGTATTGATCAGGTGGTGTGGATGCTGGCAGGGTGCTACTTACAACTAGGGACACACCTGCATCGGACACCTGCACCGCATGCTGCATTCTTTCACTATTGCCATACACAGGTGGGGGTCATATTGTACCTATTCCCAACAGCAGGGATACGACCAGAGAGGTACCTGTGGGTGGTATTTGGGTGAGCTGGGTGCATGTGTGCTATGGACACTACTTGCATCGGACTCACAGATATGCATGGGGCATTCCAGTTATGCTGACTTGTGCAGGTACATCAGGTGTTTCCCAATACATCAGTTCTAACACCTTTGTGATCTGCAAGATGACACTGGTATTCCCTACTACAGACCCAGATAATGTGATGCACACCTGTATGTAAATTTCAAGGGTGTGTCCATTTAATGGTTACACATTAAATACTGTATGTCTGGGGTATTTTTCCCTGTGTACTGCTTGTATATCTAGCCCAAAAGCCATGCCATGTCCATCTTTCACATGGTGACACATATTACCACCATACATTTACAATGGCTTACTGCTAGCATGTGTTATACTGGGAGGAATTGTCTTTGGCACTGCAGTTGTGAGGACTTGGCCCTGTCATCGGCAGTAGTAGGCAATGGCCACCATGCCAAACCTCAACATGCATACATACTGACCACTCTCACACAATATGAAGCACACACTGACCTAACACACACATACATGCATATTGTAAAAATGCTACAATCTATCCTGCTACCTTGGCCACCTCTAGGCATCTGTGCTCCACTGGTATTATACCTACACATACATGTTACTACATGTCTCCATCGGATTGGGGGGCACACCTGACTGTTACTACATTTCTACATAGGATTTGGGAAGAGGCACACCTGACTGTTACAACGTGTGTACATCTGATTAGAGTGGGGGCGCACCAGACCATTTCTACATGGGTTTGGGGTGCACACCTGACTGTTACTACATGTCTACATAGGATTTGGGGGGGCACGCCTGACTGTTTCTAAATTCCTACACAGGATTGGGGGGGCACATCTGAGTGTTACTACATTTCTACATAGGATTGGGGGGGCACACCTGACTGTTACTACATGTCTACATAGGATTTGGGGGGGCACACCTGACTGTTTCTAAATTCCTACACAGGATTGGGGGGCACACCTGAGTGTTACTACATTTCTACATAGGATTTGGGGGGGCACACCTGACTGTTACTACATGTCTACATAGGATTTGGGGGGGGCATACCTGACTGTTTCTACATTGCTATACAGGATTGGGGGGGCACACCTGACACTTGCACACATTTGCTAGGACTGTAATGGTATGTCAGGTACTCCATTTCATTCTGTTTTCTAACCTATCATGCTGACTAGAGGTATATCAGTGTACTACAGGTCTTAGGTTTGATTGGCCAACACAGTAGTTTCTGACTTCCTATCCAACAGAACTAATATCTCACTGCCTGACCTGATGTAGTATGTCTGTGTAGGCCTTGGAGGAGGTTACCCATAGGTATTATTCAGAGGCCTTAGCATCTGTCCTGCTGACTGAGACTGTTGTCGGGTATGTGAACCTCCCTGACTGGCATGTGTATGCCATATAGACACACATGTGGCCCAGCACATTTCCTGCAGTGGGTTTTGTCACCATGTGTAGTACTGGCTACTATGGTGACACCAGTATTTGTTACAGATCTCATGCTGCCATTATAGGTGTCTACTATCTGCTGGAATCCCATTCAGCCACCCGATTCCCTTGCATGCTCACATCCATACCATAGATACAGGTAACAATACATACAACTCCATTCGGCAATTGGTAAGCAGAGTGACTTACCTTGTGGGTGTGCCAGTATTGAGGATGGTGCTGGAGGGCTGCCTATGTTGGATGCACATAGTACCCTCCCTACACATTGTTGAGCACAGGTAGTGTCATGTTTGGCATCCCTTTTACTGTATGTGCGACACAGAGAGAGGTGTCAGTCCCTATGTCCCTCCTGTGTCAGTGTATGTTCTATGCATTGCCTCTTTGCCATGGCCAGGGAATATTGGGCATGTCTCCTTCTGCCTTCTGGGGCAGGCTCAGGTTGCTCCTCCTCTGAGTCACATTGTGCCTGTGCAGGCCTTGGCAATGGTGGGGGGCTGTGTGGCCCTATCCCGTGCTGTTTCTACTTCAGCTGTTTCCGCAGGATCATATTGTGTAGCATGGCACATATGATAACAATTTGTGTACATGTAGCTGTTGAGTACTGCAAGGCTCCACCAGATGTGTCCAGGCACTGGAACCATGACTTGAGCATCCCAAACACATGCTCTATTATAATTCTGATCTGTGCGTGTGCCTCATTATGGAGTTCTTGTTCAGGTGTGTGTGCATTTCTGATGGGTGTCATCAGCCACGGCTCCAGTGCACAGCCAGCATCCCCCACTAGGTGACCGTAAGGGATGTCCCCATTGGCAAATCTCTGGTACAGCTACCTCAGATGCCAGATATGAGAATCATGATAGCTTTCAGGGAAGCCAGCACACACATTCATTATAATGCCCTGGGCATCGCACATGACCTGGCAGTTGATGGAGGGGAAGCCCTTGCAGTTGATGTAGACCCTACCCCGCTCACCGGGTGGTGCTTTGATGCATATGTGCATACAGTCTATAGCACAAACTACCTCAGGGTATTCTGCTATTTGGTGGAAGAGACGCATATTGCTAGCCAATGCCTCACGGGTGTTGGGGAAATATACGTGCTCACCGGCATGTGCTGACATGACATCCAGGAACTGGTGGAGTACCCTGGATGCTGATGCCTGTGAGATCCCCATGATATCCCCAGTTGGCCTTTGGATGGTACCTGTAGCTAGTATTCTTAGGCCTACACAAACCTTGGTATCCACTGGGATGGGTTCCCCTCTGTTAGTTCTGTGTGTGAGGTGTGGATGGCACAGCTCAACAATTTGCTGTAGGAGGTCCCTGTCCACCCTATAGTGCTCTACTATCTCCAGCTCATGTATCCCCTGATAGGTTACCCTGGGTCTGTACACTCTTCTCCGTCTCCTCACTGTGGGTTGGTCAACAGCATTCTCATCCTCACCACCCTCAGCCTCTTCCACATGTTGTTGTATGATAGCTATTGCAGCCCCTATCATTTTGTTGCTTTTGTTTGTTAAAATTCCCAGCTTGTATACATTGGTGGTGTAGAGTATGTGGGAAAACCAGAGGGAAAGGTATTTGCATAGTTTATAGTAGTGTTCTGGCCTGTGTAATTGGCTGATTCTGATACATTTCACCTGCCAGCTATGCTAGTTCTCCTTGATTACCTTCCTACTACTGTTTTCCCTTCCCATTGCCTTCCTGTTTAAGCCCAGGGGCGCACCGTGCAAACACAGTGCTCAAATGTGCACAGACCTGCTATTTCCTGGTTTACTTTTTTTTTCTTCTTTAAAACCTGGTGCGCGGTGCACACACCCACTTAGGCAATGTAAAGAGAGCTAGGCAGCCTCAGACACACCCCCTTGCTTAGCTCTGCTAAGCTAAGGGCAAACCTGAGCCACAGGGCTCCAGTGCGTATACAGTATGCCTGACACCCCCTTATGATGTCAGCTAACTCCTAGGCTTGCATCAAGCTATTCTTGCTCTTACACTGCTGGGTGCTGACAAGAATGCAGGGGAGATCTGGGATTCAGTATCATTCCCCTCATTTGCATAGGATTTCCTGCTGATGCAGTTACAGGTTGCACACTGATCCTCCCCCCTTAGCAACCACTATTCATTGGCCATGTTGTCTTCTGCCTGCCACTGAGTATAATGGCAAAATAGTGATTTTGGTTAGAATGCTTATTTTAGGTTGCTTTCTTTATTTTTCGCCCGATTCCATTTACGTGCCACTGCCCTACTCTTAAACAGCTGAGATCGGCCAAAAAAAAAAAAAAGTTAATTTTTTTTTTTTTTGCAACTATTTTCCATGCCAATGGCCTTATATTTGGCAATTGGCATGCTTTCTACATAATATCCACACTTTATTTGGAGCTGCCATGGCTCCGTTTTGTAGTATGCAGAAATGTACTTGGTTACTGGCCAAGTACATTTCTGCATATTACACTAGTCCTGCACGGCAGGCTTCCAGCTTTCTGGATCACAAATTCACCTAATTTGCATGGATTTCACCTGCATATTGGGGTAATTTGCATACAGGGTCTAAGACCATGCAGGACTAATGCAGGAGTGCTCATGCACATCCCTACAGCTTATTCCTGGATCACATGGCAGACATATTGTCTGCCTGAGCTCCTGCACACCGTGCAGGGCTTGCTGAACCCGGGGGAATGAAAACTGTATTTTTTTAATTTAGCAGCCCTTAATTTGAGAACGCTTTTAATACTAATGCAATCATTCAGCCCTGGGGGTTTAGCTGCATCCAGTTCAATTTGCCAGAATAACTCCCTATATTCTAATCTGGCTTCCCAACAGCCACTCCTGGGGTCATGGAGAATTTGCTCTACCACAAAAAATGTAAATTTAGCTTTCCTACAATTTTTGGAATGCTTAAACATGGCACTGATCTCTTTTACCCGTGCTATGTCATATAAATGTTCATATGCACATTTCCTCAAGCTCCTCCCAGTCTTTCCTATGTAGAAGCTGGGACATGCTTCACACTTTATAAGATACACTACCCCGGATTACAATTGTAATGCCCAGAAGATTTTATTAAAATGCCCCTGGCCTTCAAATAAATCACTTCCTTCTCCGCTAAGTGCCCTGATTGCAGAACCCAGATCTAAATGTATCCCTTCTACTATTATTCAAGTTAGAGTTTCTAAACTCAACTTTCTCAAACATCTCCTTCAGGTTCCTGTCCCTTCTTCTAATAAATGTAGGTTCCTTAGGAATAAACTTGTTTGTCTCATCATTCACTGTAAGCACTCCCCAGTATTTCCTGATAATATTTTCTGTGTCCAAGGATGATGATGAATACGTATGTATAAAAGCAAAATAGTGGTCCTTCTCACCTCGCTCACCAATGGTTGTCATCTCATTACATTTGCTAAAAAGGGTGAAATATTTTTGATCCCTTTCATTTGTTACTTCCTCCACCAGTCTGTCCACCAAACCATTTGGATAACCCATTTTGTATAAAAAGTTCTCTAATAAATTTTGTTTCCTTCTCAAATGTATCGAATTCATGGCACATCCTTGAGGCCCTAATCAATTGTCCCTTGACAATAGCTTTCTTTTATAAAAAAGGCTGTAAACTGTTAAAGTGTAAATAAGAATTCAAAAATGTAGGTTTCAGAAAAATCTTAGATTGAAAATAGTGATTTATTTAATCTTTATAAAGCATAACATCTAAATAATTACTAGCTTGCATGGATGAATTGTGCATGAATCTGAAAAATCCTGTGGTATTGTTGGTTTAACTTAAAAATTCAGGAAGTTTGTCACTGGGACCCTGCCCAAAAAGGCATATGTCATCCAGGAATCTAGTGCAAAAAGTAATGTAACTGGACCACTCAGTGTTGAAAATAAATTTATTTTCCCAGGGATACAAAACACAGTTAGCATATAGGGGGGCACAAACGGCACCTATTGCTACTCCCTATTCCTGCTTGTAATATTCCCCATTGAAAAACATATAGTTGTTCTTCAAGATGGTTTCCGTAAATTCCAAAATAAGGTTAACTTCATAATGTTTCAAATATCCTACTTCCAGTAAAACGTCCTGAATCCATTCTAAACCCTCTGTGTGGGGTATACTCGGGACCAATTCCACCACATCAGTTGTGACTAATTCCAAGTCTTCGTTAAACTTTTCTAGTGTAATATTTTTCAGAAAGTCCCAGGAATCCCTGGAAATGTGTGTCAGAGAATTAACAAATTTCTTAAGATGATGATCAGCATAGAATGCAAGGGGCTGCATAACAGAACCAGCCCCCGCACCAATAGACTGAAACATGGGGTTGTCAATGCTCTTACATGTCTTGGGTATACCAAACAGGGTTGGAGTTTGTGGCCTAACAACATGTAAACAGTTGTACAACCTTTTGTCAATTGTGCCTTGTAAAAAATGGTCCTTTAGGAAATAATCAATTTTGGAATAAGCTACAGTAATTTCATTTTTTGAAACAATACTGTATTTAGTATGATCATTAAGTATTTTAAACGTGTTCCTTATAGTCCATGGAATCCATTAAAACTACCCCATCCCTCTTATCAGGTTTCATAACCCTACATTTATTTTGTGAGAGAGTCTGTACTATTTCTTTTTCTATTTCACTGAAGTTACTCATTGCATTCTGTGTCAAATTTAACTTCCTAATATCTCTCTCCACAAGTTTTTCAAAAATTTATAAAGTGGGATTCAGGGGTGGTGGTTAAAAATGCTCTTCCTGATTAAACTCACACTAGTATTCATTTGCCATTTGAAAAAAAAGTTTTAAATTCAGCTTCCTTGCAAACAACTTAACATCTATTAAAGTTTTCACTAGACTCACAGGTCTTGCAGGAACAGTCTGGAAACCTTTGGTGAACAATTCAAAATGATGTTTTAGAATTGCCAAATCTGTACAATTAAAAATACTAACATTCCCTAATCTATGCTTTATGCCTGAATAGTTATTACAACAAGATCAGAATTTTCTGAAAGTTCACTTAATACTCCCATTGCTGGTCCCTCCAGTATTTGTTGTTCCAGTGTTGATTTCTCCCCTTCTCCCAACACCTTCCTCTGCCTCTCCCTCCCATGAAATAGTTGAAGCCATTGCTGCTGTTTTGTACTGGCCTCTGGGCACTTTGCTCGCTTCTTCTCAGGGGAGGAAATTGTAAAGAGGGTAACGGAGAACCTTCAACATTCATATTCCCTGTTTGTAAATCATTATCAGTCTCCATTTCTATTTCCCTAGAACTGTAATTCAAAGTTGTTTTAGGGGTTGGAAGGCTCTCCCTTCTCTGTATTCCATCAAATCCCTATGCAATTTCTTAATCTTTTTTGTTAATAACATTATTACAGTGTACATTAATTTCCTTAAACACATTATCATACTTAACATTTTCCACATTAAACAGTAAATCACTAGTGATACCATCATGCAAAGCATTCACATCTTTCAACAGTTTTTCTTTTTTCAGTCCATAATTCCTAACCATGATTTTCAGCATTTCCACCACAGAGTTATTGAACAGTTCTAGACATTCTTTATGGAAAATGCTGTTGAACTCCACATTCATTGGATATTTAAGAAAGCGGAGCCCTTTAGGGAGTTGCCTAACTAAAATGCACTTGTTCAAATAATTTATTTCTATTTGAATGTTTCTCAACATTAATAAACTGTCCCTAAAAGAGTTTAACATGTTCAAGAAAGTCTCGTTAGTTTCAGGGCTAGCTTCAGTGAAAGAAAATGTCTTAACAGCCCAAATTTCAAAACAAAATAGCCCTGAACTGTTGTTAATGTCTCCACCATTGTTAGAAATGTTCAAATTAGAAGCAGCAGTATATCAAACTGCAAACGTGTCTCCACCATAATGGACGTCTCCCTCAACATCTCCTCACCTCGTGTAGCACCTCTCAACTGCATGAGTGCTAATTGGCTGTTTCCACCTCCGAAAAACTGTTGCTGGTTGCCAGGCATACCTAAAAGACCCGAGCTTACAATAGCAGACTGGCTGGAGGCAATCTGAGTGAGTAATTCCATAAGTCTATTAAATTCCCCTCTCATCACTGGGGTGTTCTCAGTCACAACCTCATGTTCTATAAACCCAGTCTTCTGAGATGAAACCTCCACTCTCTCTGATATGGTGCCTCAAATAAAAGTCCAAAGAATCCTCCAAGTGACACAACCTCAAAAATAATAAAAAGAGGCTCCAAATCAGAAAAAGCAGAGTAGTTTAATAACAAAAATAGTCAATGATAATAAAAACATTAAGTGCTTTCACCCGGAACACTCCCAGGCTACATCAGAACAATTTTAACTCACATCTCAACTCTTTAAACATAAAAGACAATGTTAAAACAGCCAATCATTCAGTATGTTTCTCCCAAAGCCCACCACTAGTACATAAAAATATATATATATATTAACCCTGTATTGAACTGTGCAAAACATACAACTGAAATGCAAAAAATATAAAAACTCTGACAACAAATAATAACATTTAAAAATCAATGTAGAAATACAATGAAAACTATATTCTTATAACTTAGCAGCCCTTAATTTGAGAATGCTGTTAATACTAATGCAATCATTCAAACCCAGAGGTTTAGCTGCATCCAGTTTAATTTGCCAGAATAACTCCCTATATTCTAATCTGGCTTCCTAACAGCCACCCCAGGGATCATGAAGAATTTGTTCTACCACAAAAAAATAAAATTTAGCTTTCCTACAATTTTTGGAATACTTAAACAAGGCACTAGTCTCTTTTTCCCATGCCATGTCATATGAATGTACATATGCACATTTCCTCAAGCTCCTCTCAGTCTTTCCTATGTAGAAGCCGGGACATGCTTCACATGTTAAAAGATACACTATCCCCGAACTGTTACAATTGTAATGCCCAGAAGATTTTATTAAAATGCCCCTGGCCTTCAAATACATCACTTCCTTCTCCGCTAAGTGCCCTGATTGCAGAACCCAGATCTAAATGTATCCCTTCTACTATTACTCAAGTTAGAGTTACTAAACTCAACTTTCTCAAACATCTCCTTCAGGTTCATGTCCCTTCTTCTAATAAATGTAGGTTCCTTAGGAATAAACTTGTTTGTCTCATCATTCACTGCAAGCACTCCCCAGTATTTCCTGATAATATTTTCTGTGTCCAAGGATGATGATGAATACGTATGTATAAAAGCAAAATAGTGGTCCTTCTCACCTCGCTCACCAATGGTTGTCAACTCATTACATTTGCTAAAAAGGGGGAAATATTTTTGATCCCTTTCATTTGTTACTTCCTCCACCAGTCTGTCCACCAAACCATTTGGATAACCCGTTTTGTATAAAAAGTTCTCTAATAAATTTTGTTTCCTTCTCAAATGTATCGAATTCACAGCACATCCTTGAGGCCCTAATCAATTGTCCCTTGACAGTACCTTTCTTTTATAAAAAAGGCTGTCCACTGTTAAAGTGTAAATAAGAATTTGAAAATGTAGGTTTCTGAAAAATCTTAGATTGAAAATAGTGATTTATTTAATATTTATAAAGCATAACATCCAAATAATTACTAGCTTGAATGGATGAATTGTGCATGAATCTCAAAAATCCTGTGGTATTGTTGGTTTAACTTAAAAATTCAGCAAGTTTGTCACTGGGACCCTGCCCAAAAAGGCATATGTCATCCAGGAACCTAGTGTAAAAAGTAATGTACCTGGAACACTCAATGCTGAAAATAAATTTCTTTTCCCAGGGATACAAAACACAGTTAGCATATAGGGGGCACAAACGGCCCCCATTGCTACTCCCTATTCCTGCTTGTGATATTCCCCATTGAAAAACTTATAGTTGTTCTTCAAGATGGTTTCCATAAATTCCAAAATAAGGTTAACTTCATAATGTTTCAAATATCCTACTTCCAGTAAAACTTCCTGAATCCATTCTAAACCCTCTGTATGGGGTATACTTGGGAACAATTCCACCACTTCAGTTATGACTAATTCCAAGTCTTCGTTAAACGTTTCTGGTGTAATATTTTTCAGAAAGTCCCAGGATTCCCTGGAAATGTGTGTCAGAGAATTAACAAATTTCTTAAGATGATGATCAGCATAGAATGCAAGGGGCTGCATAACAGAACCAGCCCCCGCACCAATAGACTGAAACATGGGGTTGTCAATGCTCTTATATGTCTTGGGTATACCAAATAGGATTTTAGTTTGTCGCCTAACAACATGTAAACAGTTGTACAACCTTTTGTCAATTGTGCCTTGTAAAAAATGGTCTTTTAGGAAATAATCAATTTTGGAATAAGCTGCAGTAATTTCATTTTTTGAAACAATACTGTATTTAGTATCATCATTAAGTATTTTAAAAATGTTCCTCATAGTCCATGGAATCCATTAAAACTACCCCATCCCTCTTATCAGGTTTCATAACCCTACATTTATTTTGTGAGAGAGTCTGTACTATTTCTTTTTCTATTTCACTGAAGTTACTCATTGCATTCTGTGTCAAATTTAACTTCCTAATATCTCTCTCCACAAGTTCTTTAAAAATTTATAAAGTGGGATTCAGGGGTGGTGGTTTAAAACACTCTTCCTGATTAAACTCACACTAGTATTCATTTCCCCTTTGAAAAAAAAGTTTTAAATTCAGCTTCCTTGCAAACAACTTAACATCTATTAAAGTTTTCACTAGACTCACAGGTCTTGCAGGAACAGTCGGGAAACCTTTGGTGAACAATTCAAAATGTTGTTTTAGAATTGCCAAATCTGTACAATTAAAAATACTAACATTGCCTAAGCTATGCTTTATGCCTGAATGAGTTATTACAACAAGATCAGAATTTTCTGAAAGTTCACTTAATACTCCCATTGCTGGTCCCTCCAGTATTTATTGCTCCAGTGTTGATTTCTCCCCTTCTCCCAACACCTTCCTCTGCCTCTCCCTCCCATGAAATAGTTGTAGCCATTGCTGCTGTTTTGTACTGGCCTCTGGGCACTTTGCTCGCTTCTTCTCAGGGGAGGAAATTGTAAAGAGGGTAATGGAGAACCTTCAACATTCATATTCCCTGTTTGTAAATCATTATCAGTCTCCATTTCTATTTCCCTAGAACTGTAATTCAAAGTTGTTTTAGGGGTGGGAAGGCTCTCCCTTCTCTGTATTCCATCAAATCCCTATGCAATTTCTTAATCTTTTTTGTTAATAACATTATTACAGTGTACATTCATTTCTTTAAACACATTATCATACTTAACATTTTCCACATTAAACAATAAATCACTAGTGATACCATTATGCAAAGCATTCACATCTTTCAACAGTTTTTCTTTTTTCAGTCCATAATTCCTAACCATGATTTTCAACATTTCCACCACAGAGTTATTGAACAGTTCTAGACATTCTTTATGGAAAATGCTGTTGAACTCCACATTCATTGGATATTTAAGAAAGCGGAGCCCTTTAGGGAGTTGCCTAACTAAAATGCACTTGTTCAAATAATTTATTTCTATTTGAATGTTTCTCAACATTAATAAACTGTCACTAAAAGAGTTTAACATGTTCAAGAAAGTCTCGTTAGTTTCAGGGCTAGCTTCAGTGAAAGAAAATGTCTTAAAAGCCCAAGCTTCAAAACAAAATAGCCCTGAACTGTTGTTAATGTCTCCACCATTGTTAGAAATGTTCAAATTAGAAGCAGCAGTATAATCAAACTGCAAACGTGTCTCCACCATAATGGACGTCTCAATCAACATCTCCTCACCTCGTGTAGCACCTCTCAACTGCATGAGTGCTAATTGGCTGTTTCCACCTCCGAAAAACTGTTGCTGGTTGCCAGGCATACCTAAAAGACCCGAGCTTACAATAGCAGACTGGCTGGAGGCAATCTGAGTGAGTAATTCCATAAGTCTATTAAATTCCCCTCTCATCACTGGGGTGTTCTCAGTCACAACCTCATGTTCTATAAACCCAGTCTTCTGAGATGAAACCTCCACTCTCTCTGATATGGTGCCTCAAATAAAAGTCCAAAGAATCCTTCAAGTGACACAACCTCAAAAATAATAAAAAGAGGCTCCAAATCAGAAAAAGCAGAGTAGTTTAATAACAAAAATAGTCAATGATAATAAAAACATTAAGTGCTTTCACCCGGAACACTCCCAGGCTACATCAGAACAATTTTAACTCACATTTCAACTCTTTAAACATAAAAGACAATGTTAAAACAGCCAATCATTCAGTATGTTTCTCCCAAAGCCCACCACTAGTACATAAAAAAAATATATATATTAACCCTGTATTGAACTGTGCAAAACATACAACTGAAATGCAAAAAATATAAAAACTCTGACAACAAATAATAACATTTAAAAATCAATGTAGAAATACAATGAAAACTATATTCTTATAACTTAGCAGCCCTTAATTTGAGAATGCTGTTAATACTAATGCAATCATTCAAACCCAGAGGTTTAGCTGCATCCAGTTTAATTTGCCAGAATAACTCCCTATATTCTAATCTGGCTTCCCAACAGCCACCCCTGGGATCATGAAGAATTTGCTCTACCACAAAAAAATAAAATTTAGCTTTCCTACAATTTTTGGAATACTTAAACAAGGCACTAGTCTCTTTTTCCCATGCCATGCCATATGTATGTACATATGCACATTTCCTCAAGCTCCTCTCAGTCTTTCCTATGTAGAAGCTGGGACATGCTTCACATGTTACAAGATACACTATCCCCGAACTGTTACAATTGTAATGCCCAGAAGATTTTATTAAAATGCCCCTGGCCTTCAAATAAATCTCTTCCTTCTCCGCTAAGTGCCCTGATTGCAGAATCCAGATCTAAATGTATCCCTTCTACTATTACTCAAGTTAGAGTTACTAAACTCAACTTTCTCAAACATCTCCTTCAGGTTCATGTCCCTTCTTCTAATAAATGTAGATTCCTTAGGAATAAACTTGTTTGTCTCATCATTCACTGTAAGCACTCCCCAGTATTTCCTGATAATATTTTCTGTGTCCAAGGATGATGATGAATAAGTATGAATAAAACCAAAATAGTGGTCCTTCTCACCTCGCTCACCAATGGTTGTCAACTCATTACATTTGCTAAAAAGGGGGAAATATTTTTGATCCCTTTCATTTGTTACTTCTTCCACCAGTCTGTCCACCAAACCATTTGGATAACCCGTTTTGTATAAAAAGTTCTCTAATAAATTTTGTTTCCTTCTCAAACGTATCGAATTCACGGCACATCCTTGAGGCCCTAATCAATTGTCCCTTGACAGTACCTTTCTTTTATAAAAAAGGCTGTCCACTGTTAACGTGTAAATAAGAATTTGAAAATGTAGGTTTCTGAAAAATCTTAGATTGAAAATAGTGATTTATTTAATCTTTATAAAGCATAACATCCAAATAATTACTAGCTTGCATGGATGAATTGTGCATGAATCTCAAAAATCCTGTGGTATTGTTGGTTTAACTTAAAAATTCAGCAAGTTTGTCACTGGGACCCTGCTCAAAAAGGCATATGTCATCCAGGAACCTAGTGTAAAAAGTAATGTACCTGGAACACTCAATGTTGAAAATAAATTTCTTTTCCCATGGATACAAAACACAGTTAGCATATAGGGGGGCACAAACGGCCCCCATTGCTACTCCCTATTCCTGCTTGTAATATTCCCCACTGAAAAACATATAGTTGTTCTTCAAGATGGTTTCCATAAATTCCAAAATAAGGTTAACTTCATAATGTTTCAAATATCCTACTTCCAGTAAAACGTCCTGAATCCATTCTAAACTCTCTGTATGGGGTATACTCGGGAACAATTCCACCACATCAGTTGCGACTAATTCCAAGTCTTCATTAAACTTTTCTGGTGTAATATTTTTCAGAAAGTCCCAGGAATCCCTGGAAATGTGTGTCAGAGAATTAACAAATTTCTTAAGATGATGATCAGCATAGAATGCAAGGGGCTGCATAACAGAACCAGCCCCCGCACCAATAGACTGAAACATGGGGTTGTCAATGCTCTTATATGTCTTGGGTATACCAAACAGGGTTGGAGTTTGTGACCTAACAACATGTAAACAGTTGTACAACCTTTTGTCAATTGTGCCTTGTAAAAAATGGTCCTTTAGGAAATAATCAATTTTGGAATAAGCTACAGTAATTTCATTTTTTTAAAGAATACTGTATTTAGTATCATCATTAAGTGTTTTAAACGTGTTCCTCATAGTCCATGGAATCCATTAAAACTACCCCATCCATCTTATCAGGTTTCATAACCCTACATTTATTTTGTGAGAGAGTCTGTACTAATTCTTTTTCTATTTCACTGAAGTTACTCATTGCATTCTGTGTCAAATTTAACTTCTTAATATCTCTCTCCACAAGTTCTTCAAAAATGTATAAAGTGGGATTCAGGGGTGGTGGTTTAAAACACTCTTCCTGATTAAACTCACACTAGTATTCATTTCCCCTTTGAAAAAAAAGTTTTAAATTCAGCTTCCTTGCAAACAACTTAACATCTATTAAAGTTTTCACTAGACTCACAGGTCTTGCAGGAACAGTCTGGAAACCTTTGGTGAACAATTCAAAATGTTGTTTTAGAATTGCCAAATCTGTACAATTAAAAATACTAACATTCCCTAATCTATGCTTTATGCCTGAATGAGTTATTACAACAAGATCAGAATTTTCTGAAAGTTCACTTAATACTCCCATTGCTGGTCCCTCCAGTATTTATTGCTCCAGTGTTGATTTCTCCCCTTCTCCCAACACCTTCCTCTGCCTCTCCCTCCCATGAAATAGTTGTAGCCATTGCTGCTGTTTTGTACTGGCCTCTGGGCACTTTGCTCGCTTCTTCTCAGGGGAGGAAATTGTAAAGAGGGTAACGGAGAACCTTCAACATTCATATTTCCTGTTTGTAAATCATTATCAGTCTCCATTTCTATTTCCCTAGAACTGTAATTCAAAGTTGTTTTAGGGGTGGGAAGGCTCTCCCTTCTCTGTATTCCATCAAATCCCTATGCAATTTCTTAATCTTTTTTGTTAATAACATTACAGTGTACATTAATTTCTTTAAACACATTATCATACTTAACATTTTCCACATTAAACAATAAATCACTAGTGATACCATTATGCAAAGCATTCACATCTTTCAACAGTTTTTCTTTTTTCAGTCCATAATTCCTAACCATGATTTTCAACATTTCCACCACAGAGTTATTGAACAGTTCTAGACATTCCTTATGGAAAATGCTGTTGAATTCCACATTCATTGGATATTTAAGAAAGCGGAGCCCTTTAGGGAGTTGCCTAACTAAAATGCACTTGTTCAAATAATTTATTTCTATTTGAATGTTTCTCAACATTAATAAACTGTCCCTAAAAGAGTTTAACATGTTCAAGAAGGTCTTGTTAGTTTCAGGGCTAGCTTCAGTGAACGAAAATGTCTTAAAAGCCGAAGCTTCAAAACAAAATAGCCCTGAACTGTTGTTAATGTCTCCACCATTGTTAGAAATGTTCAAATTAGAAGCAGCAGTATAATCAAACTGCAAATGTGTCTCCACCATAATGGACGTCTCCCTCAACATCTCCTCACCTCGTGTAGCACCTCTCAACTGCATGAGTGCTAATTGGCTGTTTCCACCTCCGAAAAACTGTTGCTGGTTACCAGCCATACCTAAAAGACCCGAGCTTACAATAGCAGACTGGCTGGAGGCAATCTGAGTGAGTAATTCCATAAGTCTATTAAATTCCCCTCTCATCACTGGGGTGTTCTCAGTCACAACCTCATGTTCTATAAACCCAGACTTCTGAGTTGAAACATCCACTCTCTCTGATATGGTGCCTCAAATAAAAGTCCAAAGAATCCTTCAAGTGACACAACCTCAAAAATAATAAAAAGAGGCTCCAAATCAGAAAAAGCAGAGTAGTTTAATAGCAAAAATAGTCAATGATAATAAAAACATTAAGTGCTTTCACCCAGAACACTCCCAGGCTACTTCAGAACAATTTTAACTCACATCTCAACTCTTTAAACATAAAAGACAATGTTAAAACAGCCAATCGTTCAGTATGTTTCTCCCAAAGCCCACCACTAGTACATAAACAAATATATATATTAACCCTGTATTGAATTGTGCAAAACATACAACTGAAATGCAAAAAATATAAAAACTCTGACAACAAATAATAACATTTAAAAATCAATGTAGAAATACAATGAAAACTATATTCTTATAACTTAGCAGTCCTTAATTTGAGAATGCTGTTAATACTAATGCAATCATTCAAACCCAGAGGTTTAGCTGCATCCAGTTTAATTTGCCAGAATAACTCCCTATATTCTAATCTGGCTTCCCAACAGCCACCCCTGGGATCATGAAGAATTTGTTCTACCACAAAAAAATAAAATTTAGCTTTCCTACAATTTTTGGTATACTTAAACAAGGCACTAGTCTCTTTTTCCCATGCCATGTCATATGAATGTACATATGCACATTTCCTCAAGCTCCTCTCAGTCTTTCCTATGTAGAAGCTGGGATATGCTTCACATGTTAAAAGATACACTATCCCCGAACTGTTACAATTGTAATGCCCAGAAGATTTTATTAAAATGCCCCTGGCCTTCAAATAAATCTCTTCCTTCTCCGCTAAGTGCCCTGATTGCAGAACCCAGATCTAAATGTATCCCTTCTACTATTACTCAAGTTAGAGTTACTAAACTCAACTTTCTCAAACATCTCCTTCAGGTTCATGTCCCTTCTTCTAATAAATGTAGGTTTCTTAGGAATAAACTTGTTTGTCTCATCATTCACTGTAAGCACTCCCCAGTATTTCCTGATAATATTTTCTGTGTCCAAGGATGATGATGAATACGTATGTATAAAAGCAAAATAGTGGTCCTTCTCACCTCGCTCACCAAAGGTTGTCAACTCATTACATTTGCTAAAAAGGGGGAAATATTTTTGATCCCTTTCATTTGTTACTTCCTCCACCAGTCTGTCCACCAAACCATTTGGATAACCCGTTTTGTACAAAAAGTTCTCTAATAAATTTTGTTTCCTTCTCAAATGTATCGAATTCAGGGCACATCCTTGAGGCCCTAATCAATTGTCCCTTGACAGTACCTTTCTTTTATAAAAAAGGCTGTCCACTGTTAAAGTGTAAATAAGAATTCGAAAATGTAGGTTTCTGAAAAATCTTAGATTGAAAATAGTGATTTATTTAATCTTTATAAAGCATAACATCCAAATAATTACTAGCTTGCATGGGTGAATTGTGCATGAATCTCAAAAATCCTGTGGTATTGTTGGTTTAACTTAAAAATTCAGCAAGTTTGTCACTGGGACCCTGCCCAAAAAGGCATATGTCATCCAGGAACCTAGTGTAAAAAGTAATGTACCTGGACCACTCAATGTTGAAAATAAATTTCTTTTCCCAGGGATACAAAACACAGTTAGCATATAGGGGGCACCAACAGCCCCCATTGCTACTCCCTATTCCTGCTTGTAATATTCCCCATAGAAAAACATATAGTTGTTCTTCAAGATGGTTTCCATAAATTCCAAAATAAGGTTAACTTCATAATGTTTCAAATATCCTACTTCCAGTAAAACGTCCTGAATCCATTCTAAACCCTCTGTATGGGATATACTCGGGAACAATTCCACCACATCAGTTATGACTAATTCGAAGTCTTCGTTAAACTTTTCTGGTGTAATATTTTTCAGAAAGTCCCAGGAATCCCTGGAAATGTGTGTCAGAGAATTAACATATTTCTTAAGATGATGATCAGCATAGAATGCAAGGGGCTGCATAACAGAACCAGCCCCCGCACCAATAGACTGAAACATGGGGTTGTCAATGCTCTTATATGTCTTGGCTATACCAAACAGGGTTGGAGTTTGTGGCCTGATAACATGAAAACAGTTGTACAACCTTTTGTCAATTGTGCCTTGTAAAAAATGGTCCTTTAGGAAATAATCAATTTTGGAATAAGCTACAGTAATTTCATTTTTTGAAACAATACTGTATTTAGTATCATCGTTAAATATTTTAAACGTGTACCTCATAGTCCATGGAATCCATTAAAACTACCCCATCCCTCTTATCAGGTTTCATAACCCTACATTTATTTTGTGAGAGAGTCTGTACTAATTCTTTTTCTATTTCACTGAAGTTACTCATTGCATTCTGTGTCAAATTTAACTTCTTAATATCTCTCTCCACAAGTTCTTCAAAAATTTATAAAGTGGGATTCAGGGGTGGTGGTTTAAAACACTCTTCCTGATTAAACTCACACTAGTATTCATTTCCCCTTTGAAAAAAAAGTTTTAAATTCAGCTTCCTTGCAAACAACTTAACATCTATTAAAGTTTTCACTAGACTCACAGGTCTTGCAGGAACAGTCTGGAAACCTTTGGTGAACAATTCAAAATGTTTTAGAATTGCCAAATCTGTACAATTAAAAATACTAACATTCCCTAATCTATGCCTTATGCCTGAATAGTTATTACAACAAGATCAGAATTTTCTGAAAGTTCACTTAATACTCCCATTGCTGGTCCCCCCAGTATTTGTTGTTCCAGTGTTGATTTCTCCCCTTCTCCCAACACCTTCCTCTGCCTCTCCCTCCCATGAAATAGTTGTAGCCATTGCTGCTGTTTTGTACTGGCCTCTGGGCACTTTGCTCGCTTCTTCTCAGGGGAGGAAATTGTAAAGAGGGTAACGGAGAACCTTCAACATTCATATTCCCTGTTTGTAAATCATTATCAGTCTCCATTTCTATTTCACTAGAACTGTAATTCAAAGTTGTTTTAGGGGTGAGAAGGCTCTCCCTTCTCTGTATTCCATCAAATCCCTTTGCAATTTCTTAATCGTTTTTGTTAATAACATTATTACAGTGTACATTAATTTCCTTAAACACATTATCATACTTAACATTTTCCACATTAAACAGTAAATCACTACTGATACCATTATGCAAAGCATTCACATCTTTCAACAGTTTTTCTTTTTTCAGTCCATAATTCCTAACCATGATTTTCAACATTTCGACCACAGAGTTATTGAACAGTTCTAGACATTCTTTATGGAAAATGCTGTTGAACTCCACATTCATTGGATATTTAAGAAAGCGGAGCCCTTCAGGGAGTTGCCTAACTAAAATGCACTTGTTCAAATAATTTATTTCTATTTGAATGTTTCTGAACATTAATAAACTGTCCCTAAAAGAGTTTAACATGTTCAAGAAAGTCTTGTTAGTTTCAGGGCTAGCTTCAGTGAAAGAAAATGTCTTAACAGCCCAAGCTTCAAAACAAAATAGCCCTGAACTGTTGTTAATGTCTCCACCATTGTTAGAAATGTTCAAATTAGAAGCAGCAGTATAATCAAACTGCAAACGTGTCTCCACCATAATGGACGTCTCCCTCAACATCTCCTCACCTCGTGTAGCACCTCTCAACTGCATGAGTGCTAATTGGCTGTTTCCACCTCCGAAAAACTGTTGCTGGTTGCCAGGCATACCTAAAAGACCCGAGCTTACAATAGCAGACTGGCTGTAGGCAATCTGAGTGAGTAATTCCATAAGTCTATTAAATTCCCCTCTCATCACTGGGGTGTTCTCAGTCACAACCTCATGTTCTATAAACCCAGTCTTCTGAGTTGAAACCTCCACTCACTCTGATATGGTGCCTCAAATAAAAGTCCAAAGAATCCTTCAAGTGACACAACCTCAAAAATAATAAAAAGAGGCTCCAAATCAGAAAAAGCAGAGTAGTTTAATAACAAAAATAGTCAATGATAATAAAAACATTAAGTGCTTTCACCCGGAACACTCCCAGGCTACTTCAGAACAATTTTAACTCACATCTCAACTCTTTAAACATAAAAGACAATGTTAACACAGCCAATCATTCAGTATGTTTCTCCCAAAGCCCACCACTAGTACATAAAAAAAATATATATTAACCCTGTATTGAACTGTGCAAAACATACTACTGAAATGCAAAAAATATAAAAACTCTGACAACAAATAATAACATTTAAAAATCATTGTAGAAATACAATGAAAACTATATTCTTATAACTTAGCAGCCCTTAATTTGAGAATGCTGTTAATACTAATGCAATCATTCAAACCCAGAGGTTTAGCTGCATCCAGTTTAATTTGCCAGAATAACTCCTTATATTCTAATCTGGCTTCCCAACAGCCACCCCTGGGATCATGAAGAATTTGCTCTACCACAAAAAAATAAAATTTAGCTTTCCTACAATTTTTGGAATACTTAAACAAGGCACTAGTCTCTTTTTCCCATGCTATGTCATATGAATGTACATATGCACATTTCCTCAAGCGCCTCTCAGTCTTTCCCATGTCGAAGTTGGGACATACTTCACATGTTACAAGATACACTATCCCTGAACTGTTACAACTGTAATGCCCAGAAGATTTTATTAAAATTCCCCTGGCCTTCAAATAAATCTCTTCCTTCTCCGCTAAGTGCCCTGATTGCAGAACCCAGATCTAAATGTATCCCTTCTACTATTACTCAAGTTAGAGTTACTAAACTCAACTTTCTCAAACATCTCCTTCAGGTTCATGTCCCTTCTTCTAATAAATGTAGGTTCCTTAGGAATAAACTTGTTTGTCTCATCATTCACTGTAAGCACTCCCCAGTATTTCCTGATAATATTTTCTGTGTCCAAGGATGATGATGAATACGTATGTATAAAAGCAAAATAGTGGTCCTTCTCACCTCGCTCACCAATAGTTGTCAACTCATTACATTTGCTAAAAAGGGGGAAATATTTTTGATCCCTTTCATTTGTTACTTCCTCCACCAGTCTGTCCACCAAACCATTTGGATAACCCGTTTTGTATAAAAAGTTCTCTAAGAAATTTTGTTTCCTTCTCAAACATATCGAATTCACCGCACATCCTTGAGGCCCTAATCAATTCTCCCTTGACAGTACCTTTCTTTTATAAAAAAGGCTGTCCACTGTTAAAGTGTAAATAAGAATTCGAAAATGTAGGTTTCTGAAAAATCTTAGATTGAAAATAGTGATTTATTTAATCTTTATAAAGCATAACATCCAAATAATTACTAGCTTGCATGGATGAATTGTGCATGAATCTCAAAAACCCTGTGGTATTGTTGGTTTAACTTAAAAATTCAGCAAGTTTGTCACTGGGACCCTGCCCAAAAAGGCATATGTCATCCAGGAACCTAGTGTAAAAAGTAATGTACCTGGACCACTCAATGTTGAAAATAAATTTCTTTTCCCAGGGATACAAAACACAGTTAGCATATAGGGGGCACAAACGACCCCCATTGCTACTCCCTATTCCTGCTTGTAATATTCCCCATTGAAAAACATATAGTTGTTCTTCAAGATGGTTTCCATAAATTCCAAAATAAGGTTAACTTCATAATGTTTCAAATATCCTACTTCCAGTAAAACGTCCTGAATCCATTCTAAACCCTCTGTGTGGGTTAAACTCGGGAACAATTCCACCACATCAGTTGTGACTAATTCCAAGACTTTGTTAAACTTTTCTGGTGTAATATTTTTCAGAAAGTCCTAGGAATCCCTGGAAATGTGTGTCAGAGAATTAACAAATTTCTTAAGATGATGATCAGCATAGAATGCAAGGGGCTGCATAACAGAACCAGCTCCCGCACCAATAGACTGAAACGTGGGGTTGTCAATGCTCTTATATGTCTTGGGTATACCAAACAGGGTTGGAGTTTGTGGCCTAACAACATGTAAACAGTTGTACAACCTTTTGTCAATTGTGCCTTGTAAAAAATGGTCCTTTAGGAAATAATCAATTTTGGAATAAGCTACAGTAATTTCATTTTTTGAAACACTAGTGTATTTAGTATCATCATAAAGTATTTTAAACGTGTTCCTCATAGTCCATGGAATCCATTAAAACTACCCCATCCCTCTTATTAGGTTTCATAACCCTACATTTATTTTGTGAGAGAGTCTGTACTATTTCTTTTTCTATTTCACTGAAGTTACTCATTGCATTCTGTGTCAAATTTAACTTCCTAATATCTCTCTCCACAAGTTCTTCAAAAATTTATAAAGTGGGATTCAGGGGTGCTGGCTAAAAATGCTCTTCCTGATTAAACCCACACTAGTATTCATTTCCCCTTTGAAAAAAAGTTTTAAATTCAGCTTTCTTGCAAACAACTTAATATCTATTAAAGTTTTCACTAGACTCACAGGTCTTGCAGGAACAGTCTGGAAACCTTTGATGAACAATTCAAAATGTTGTTTTAGAATTTCCAAATCTGTACAATTAAAAATACTAACATTCCCTAATCTATGCTTTATGACTAAATGAGTTATTACAACAAGATCAGAATTTTCTGAAAGTTCACTTAATACTCCCATTGCTGGTCCCTCCAGTATTTGTTGTTCCAGTGTTGATTTCTCCCCTTCTCCCAACACCTTCCTCTGCCTATCCCTCCCATGAAATAGTTGTACCCATTGCTGCTGTTTTGTACTGGCCTCTGGAAACTTTGCTCGCTTCTTCTCAGGGGAGGAAATTGTAAAGAGGGTAACGGAGAACCTTCAACATTCATATTCCCTGTTTGTAAATCATTATCAGTCTCCATTTCTATTTCCCTAGAACTGTAATTCAAAGTTGTTTTAGGGGTGGGAAGGCTCTCCCTTCTCTGTATTCCATCAAATCCCTATGCAATTTCTGAATGTTTTTTGTTAATAACATTATTACAGTGTACATTCATTTCCTTAAACACATTATCATACTTAACATTTTCCACATTAAACAGTAAATCACTACTGATACCATTATGCAAAGCATTCACATCTTTCAACAGTTTTTCTTTTTTCAGTCCATAATTCCTAACCATGATTTTCAACATTTCCACCACAGAGTTATTGAACAGTTCTAGACATTCTTTATGGAAAATGCTCTTGAACTCCACATTCATTGGATATTTAAGAAAGCGGAGCCCTTTAGGGAGTTGCCTAACTAAAATGCAATTGTTCAAATAATTTATTTCTATTTGAATGTTTCTCAACATTAATAAACTGTCCATAAAAGAGTTTAACATGTTCAAGAAAGTCTCGTTAGTTTCAGGGCTAGCTTCAGTGAAAGAAAATGTCTTAACAGCCCAAGCTTCAAAACAAAATAGCCCTGAACTGTTGTTAATGTCTCCACCATTGTTAGAAATGTTCAAATTAGAAGCAGCAGTATAATCAAACTGCAAACATGTCTCCAGCATAATGTACATCTCCCTCAGCATCTCATCACCTTGTGTAGCACCTCTCAACTGCATGAGTGCTAATTGGCTGTTTCCACCTCCGAAAAACTGTTGCTGGTTGCCAGGCATACCTAAAAGACCCGAGCTTACAATAGCAGACTGGCTGGAGGCAATCTGAGTGAGTAATTCCATAAGTCTATTAAATTCCCCTCTCATCACTGGGGTGTTCTCAGTCACAACCTCATGTTCTATAAACCCAGTCCTATGAGATGAAACCTCCACTCTCTCTGATATGGTGCCTCAAATAAAAGTCCAAAGAATCCTTCAAGTTACACAACCTCAAAAATAATAAAAAAGAGGCTCCAAATCAGAAAAAGTAGAGTAGTTTAATAACAAAAATAGTCAATGATAATAAAAACATTAAGTGCTTTCACCCGGAACACTCCCAGGCTACTTCAGAACAATTTTAACTCACATCTCAACTCTTTAAACATAAAAGACAATGTTAAAACAGCCAATCATTCAGTACGTTTCTCCCAAAGCCCACCACTAGTACATAAAAAAATATATATTAACCTTGTATTGAACTGTGCAAAACATACAACTGAAATGTAAAAAATATAAAAACTCTGACAACAAATAATAACATTTAAAAATCAATGTAGAAATACAATGAAAACTATATTCTTATAATTTAGCAGCCCTTAATTTGAGAATGCTGTTAATACTAATGAAATCATTCAAACCCAGAGGTTTAGCTCCATCCAGTTGAATTTGCCAGAATAACTCCCTATATTCCAATCTGGCTTCCCAACAGCCATCCCTGGGGTCATGAAGAATTTGCTCTACCACAAAAAAATAAAATTTAGCTTTCCTACAATTTTTGGAATACTTAAACAAGGCACTAGTCTTTTTTTCCCATGCTATGTCATATCAATGTACATATGCACATTTCCTCAAGCTCCTCTCAGTCTTTCCTATGTAGAAGCTGGGACATGCTTCACATGTTACAAGATACACTATCCCCGAACTGTTACAATTGTAATGCCCAGAAGATTTTATTAAAATGCCCCTGACTTTCAAATAAATCTCTTCCTTGTCTGCTGTGTAAGTGCACTGATTGCAGAATCCACATCTAAATGTACCTCTACTCCTATTACTCAAGTTAGAGTTTCTAAACTCATCTTTCTCAAACATCTCCTTCAGGTTCATGTCCCTTCTTCTAATAAATGTAGGTTCCTTAGGAATAAACTTGTTTGTCTCATCATTCACTGTAAGCACTCCCCAGTATTTCCTGATACCATTTTCTATGTCCAAGGAGGATGATGAATATGTATGTATAAAAGCCAAATATTGATCCTTCTCACCTCGCTCACCAATAGAGGTCATCTCATAACTTTAGGGAGAAATGTACTGAATGATTGGCTGTTTTAACATTGTCTTTTATATTTAAAGAGTTGAGATGTGAGTTCAAATTGTTCTGAAGAAGCCTGGGAGTGTTCCGGGTGAAAGTGCTTAACGTTTTTATTATCGTTGACTATTTTTGTTATGAAACTACTCTGCTTTTTCGGGTTTGAATCCACTTTTTTATTTTTTTGCGGTTGCTTCACTTGGAGGATTCTTTGGAGTTTTATTTGAGTCGCCATGTTTGAGAGAGCAGAGGTTTCAACTCAGGAGACTGGGTTTAATGAAAATGAGGTTGTGACTGAGATCACCATGGTAATGAGAGGGGAATTTAATAGACATAAAATTGCTCACACGGATTGCCTCCAGTCTGCTATTGCAAGCTATGGTCTTTCAGGTTTGCCTGACAACTAGCAACAGTTTTTCAGAGGTGGAAACAGCCAATTAGCACTCACACAGTTGAGAGGTTCTACACGAGGCGAGGAGATGTTGAGCGAGACCTCCATTATGATGGAGATGCGTTTGCAGTTTGATTATGCTGCTGCTTCTAATTTGAACATTTCTAACAATGGTGGAGACATTAACAACAAAAAAAAACAAAAAAAAATACACAGTTGTGTAATGCATGATTTTAGTAAATCTAGAAATAAAATATATAATCATCATATAAGATGAAGCAGTCTGCTGAATTTAGATATTAAAGATTATTTTAATAACATGGGCTTATGTATAATAACACTACTGTCTTAACTTATCATAAATGACATAAACTAAATTGAACATCAAGGGGAAGCATATAAGTAAATATGTTTAACAAGTCATGTAATTGCTTTAACTTGAATTGTAGTTTTTGTAACCCATCTTGACCATATATAATACTTAAGTGGTTACCAAGGTAACTAATGCTTTATACATGACATTAAACTGACAAAGTTGTTCAAGAGAAACAACAGAAGCTTGAATTTGAAATGCCACAGAATGTAACAATCATATTCTGAACAAATAGTATTAAATTGACAATAGACACTCAGTTTAATAACATGAGCTTGTGTATAATGATGCCACTGTTTTAACTTGTCATAGATGACATATACTATATTGAACATCAACCGGAAGCATGGTGATTTTCTCATATAAGCAAATGTGCATAACAAGTCATATAATTGTGTTAACTTGAATTGTGGTTTTGTAACCCATCTTGACCATATATAATACTTAAGCTGTTACCAAGGTAATGTTTTATACATGACATCAAACTGACACAGTTGTTCAAGGGAAACAATAGAAGCCTGAACTTGGAATATTACAGAATGTAACTATCACATTCTGAACAAATAGTATTAAATCGACAATAATCACTCAGCTTAACCTTTGCTGATTATATGAAATATGATGTTGCCATTTAAATCTAAAAACTTTCAGTATTTGCCATAACATGGCAATTTATAAATATGGAAAGGGAATCTGTTATCATTAATCACAATAAGTGATTTTTTTGTTTTTAACCCATAATTTCACTGATTTTATAATAAGAAATGACAGATATGAAAATCCTTATGTGTAGGAAATGGGGAAAGAGGGATGCACTGATAATTAAAATGCACTAACTTTCATCAATGATCACATAAAACAAACTTGATGCTTTAAGTAAGTTAGCAACAAACAAAGTGATTACTTAAATACTGGCAAACAATGAAATATAACTTCTGATATATCCAGTAAAATACATTGTATTATAAACATTAGGTATAAATATTATTACCATCTATTTATATTATGTAATACATTTTGAAAGACTTCACCAATGTGTGACTATGTTAAATAACTGTGCTATAATCGTTTACTTAGGTTTTACATATGATACATCCTACTTTACTATGATTGAATTGCTTGTCATATAGCTTTCATGTAAATATTAATTGCTTATACAATAAGTAGACATTTATATTGTACTAGAATACTGTCTAATTTACAATAGTACTATATCTGTTCAAAATAATATAAATATTACTTATTCCTATTACAAATATTCTCCATATAATAATTCAATTTATGGAGCTCAGATGTTCTGGATTGTCAAGTTATGAGTGACAATCTGATGTACTTAGGTTTATCCATCAGATTAGGAATGATTTTCATTCCATGGCTAATGTGGATCATAGTTTTGTTAATATTTATTAATTTAAATTTATTTCATAAAAACATTTTTAGTATGCCTGACCAAAACATTACTTTATTGGTAAACACTCAAAGTACAAAACTGATAATTTCCTTTAAAAGCTCAAACATATACTTTCTAATTATCAGAGGAAAATGTTTAATAGTCACAATAAAACAAAAATATGTAGTCTAAATAACCTAAGATGGATTTAACTGTATTGTCTTTAAATACCAATGTCTTAAACAATCATAGCAAGAGATCAAATCTACTGAAATATTTAAAACTGAACAAAGCACAGATTGTCTTCCTTCAAGAAACTCATTTCAAAACAAATGACAATACAAATGGAATCCTAAGGAATATATGATATTGGCACAATCCACTTATAAGACAAAGACAAAAGGGGTAACAATTTTATAGAAAACAAACGTGATTAACCCATAAATCATTTATAAGTATGAAGATAAAGAAGGCCTTATGTCTTTAGTAACAGTTAAAAATAATAACAGACTATGGACCCTAGCCAATCTATACTGGTTCCCAAGCATTGGAACAGGAAGTGTTAAAAAACACTTGGATTTCATTTACAATAATTATAAAGGCAACTTAATATTAGGAGGAGATTTTAACTGTATACATGATATTTCTGAAACTACAAATAAAAGACCGTTGCATACATCTGCTATATCAAAAGCTTTAAACAAGTAAGTAGAATCATTTCATCTTGTATATACTTTCAGTGTTAAAGAAGATAAAACTTTGTTGTTTTCCTATCAGGATCACATATTTGGTAACCAAACTAGAATAGATAAAATATTTGCTGCCCATGACTTACACTCTAAAATCATTGATTTCTCAATCACTCCCTGCCCCTTTTCAGACCACAATTCATTGATACTAAAACTTCAAAATGGGTACAAACCATTAATCTTTAACTCCAGAATTTCAGCATATATAACTAAAATTAAAGAGTTCAAACCTTGGTTATTATATGAATTACAGTTCTTTTTAGATATTAATTACACCATAGAGATAAATGAAATAATGATACGGGACTCATTACATGCTTAAATTTATGATAAAACCTTAACTTGGAATAAAAAAAAAATCAGAGAATAGGATTCTGAATTATTAGATCTACATTCCAAACTTTTGTCAGTAAAAGCTGAAAAAAATCAAAATCATTTAGAGATGAAAAAGAAAGTAGAAGTATTAAACAATAAATACAATGAAATTTCAACACATAAAACTAGCTTAGCTTTAGAAAAACTAAAAATTAATACATTGGCCACTTCTCCCAAATATCTGCATAATTTATCCACAAGAATCAAAATACAATCAAAAACTAATAACATTAAAAGTATCTTCCATGAAAAGAAAGGAAAAATGTCTCAGCTATAGGTGACATTCTTGATGCCTATAGAAATCAATATATGGAACATTTCCAAACAGAAAATATACATATTGATCAATTAAATCTAGATGAAAAATGTTCTAATATAAAAAATGCCAGAATAATTAAAACTAGATCTGTAAGCACCCATATCCTGCAAAGAAATTGCAGATACAATAAAAGAGGGTAAAAATAATAAAGCTGTGGATATAGATGACATAATTATGGAAATATATAAATTTTTTCATTCAAAGATAATATCCCTCTTCCATAAAACTCTATTAGAAATTCAGTCACATGCTTTAATGCCACCCTCTTGGAGAGATTCCTTAATCACACCAATCTTAAAGAAATCAAATCCCCAAACCTTTGTACCTCATATAGACCTATATCATTATTAAATAATGACTATAAGATATTTATGACAATATTAACTAACAGAATGAAAATACCACTATCCCAAACAATAAATAATAATCAAATTGGATTTATATATCATAGACACACACATGACAATATTAAAAGGATAATTTCTCTTATAGATTATGTTAATAAAGAAAATAAAGAAACACTCATAATTGGCTTAGCTATAGAGAAAGCATTTGATTCCCTAAATTGGGGCTATTTGTTCAAAATCCTAATGCTATTTGAATTTCCTACATTCTTTGTTCATATCCTAAAGAATATATATACTAATAATTTAGCGTATGTCAAGTTAGGTCCTTTTCCCTCTTAATCTATACATATAACAAATGGCACTAAACAAGGATGTCCCATGTCACCGATTCTATTTGCTCTGGCTATTGAAATATTAGCAGATTCAATTTGTAACAATATAAAAATCAAAGGAATAGATATTTATGAACAATACAATTCTAAAGTAATGCTATTTGCTGATGAGATATTACTAACATTATCTAATACAAAAGAGACATTAGAAGAATTAGATATATTAATTGACAGATTTCACATGACTTCAAGACTCATTTCAATAAATCAAAATATTTTTTTTTATTTTTAAATAAAAATAAGAACTGCAGACTAAGGTGGAATCACATCATAAGGAAATAAGAATCACCTTAAAATATCTAGGAATTGAGTTATGCAAGGATAATAATGAATTAGTCTAAAAAAACTATAATAATATCATCAACACAATTAAAATCTCTGTGGAAAAAATGGAGCAAAATAATATTAACATTTGAAGATAGACTACAATTAATAAAAATGTTTTTACTGCCCAAGATCCTATATATAGCCTTGGCAATACAACTGTTACCAGAAAGGAAAATACTTAAAGAAATAAATTCATGCCTAATAAAATTTTTATGGTTTCACAAAAGAAACAGAATAGCTTTAATATATCATATCAGACCATGAAAGCAGGGAGGATTAAACTTTCCTGATATAGAAACATATATAAAAGCAACAATATCTAAAAAAATCTGCAAATTGAAAATAATTGCTAACTGTAATATCAATAAATGAATTTGATTTACAAAAAAACATTTTAAATAACAGACAAAAACAATTTGTCATGGCACATATGTATTAGTATGCAATATAAAATAACTAAACCCACTAAAACTCGTATAATTAATTATTACATTGACTCATTTAGGAAAATCATTAATGCAAATATAGATTTAAAAATCTGGTTTGAACTTTTAACACCATTTATAGTCACAAAAAACTTTCCACATAAAATATATAGAGAAATTATTAATTCCTGAGAACAGAAAGGATTTGTTTGTTGGCTCCAATGTATCAAAGAACGAAAAGTTTTAGATATGCAAGTAATAATAGCAACATACAACATTCCACAACAGGACTGGCTAACTTTTCAGAGTATTCTGTCATGTGAATAATTAACAATTCTTAATTTAAAGAAATACCTAAATTTACGAAATACATATATGAAATCATATATAATGACTGACATGGGAAACAGTATTTCAAAATTTTACAAAATACTGATAAACTATAAAACAACACCCAAAACCTCATATTGGAAATATATAACAAAAGGACACTCAATACAGTTAACTGAAGATATTAAAGCAACTATCTTATCATTGATAAAATATACACCCTTTACACAATACTGGAAAGTTTCTAATTGGAAATGCTTGCACAGAGCATTCTTAACCCCAGACAGAATCAGTAAAATTAGTTTTTCCATAAAAGGAATATGTTGAAAATGTGAGAAGTACACAATTCAGATTGAAACCACCGTTTCTTTGATTGTGTTAAAATTAAGCCATTTTGGAATGGTATTAGTAACTTTCTACAAACTTTATTTAATGAATCAATTTATTTAACTAAAGCTCTTGTTTATTAAATGTGAACGAAGGTCTTCATTTGAATAGGTCAAACGTATCTAGTATGGACTATACTTGCAATTTCAAAGAAGTGTATAACAAGAAGATGTAATACAAACACAATACCAACTTTGGAAGACTTCTACAGCCTACTGAATACCACAACATTATTGGAAATTAAAATTAAAGAACTAAGAATTTATCCAAAGCCATTTATCAACAACCCTTGGAGAAAAGTCTTATCATTGATTGACACTATACAATAATTGATCAGACATACTTATAAAGTAACTGTATACATTAAGATCTGTTATAGTGTCAGGCTAATGTAAATAGTGTACATAGTTATTTAAGATGTTATGTATAAATACTATGGAATTCATTCAAATGTATTTGAAAAATAAAAAATGTTTTTGAGAGAAACAAGGTGACTACTGAGGGGCAGAATGTGGGCTCTGAAATAACTGGTTGTCTTGCAATAGATGCTTAAAGGTAAGATAAAAAAAAGGTTTATCCTAAACACTGCAATGTGCACTAAGCAGTTAGATATGAAAGTGGGTAACTTACATTTTAGCTATCTAAAAAATTTAGTTTTAGTGGAGATCCAGTATTTTAATAGGAGCAAGATAGATTGAAAGGGAGTAGGCACTTTTAATTTTTGGTAATATGGAATACAGTAGGATGGCCAATAAATTTAAATAGTTAAAGGGGAGTGATTTCACAAAATGACAATCTTGTGCTTACTCACACCAGCCAGTGAAAGGAGAGAAGGAACAAGATATATGGTCAAATTAATATAAGGGGCAGGCAACTGGAAAGACAGTAGCATTAAGAACACAACAGTAGCAGGGTGGGAGGTGGAAGAAAATTTTGTCTGACTCACACGAGACAGAGCTGTGGTCTCTTTTCAAGTTTTAATATGCAGTTAAAAGCAGGATACAAGTAAAACACAGTTAAAGAAAACAAATCACAGTATACAAAATAGAAAAAGGAAATAAAGTAATATAAAATACAAGAAATAAAAAGCAAACTAACATTTCCCTCTCAGTAAGCTGTGGTAGAGTAGAGTCTGGGTGAGCTTTTCCAGTAAATGCATTATACATATTATTAATGCATCAACTTATATTAAAATGAAAAGCTACAGGATACAGCATTGTCATTTTTATTATTGCTATCAGTTTGCAAAATACTCTATTGTAACTTAAGTCGGTGGAAAGAAACATTCATATAAGAGGAGGATTGGGCAAATGTCTGTGTAGCCAACAATGGTCATAAACTGCTTTGGTTTAATGCATCTGCTGTGGGGTATACCAGGATTGGTACATTTGAAAAGAAAGATTGGTTAGTCATAGTTAATCTTCATTTCTTGATTGATTTTGGTTTTTAACAGGGGAATGTTGCTTTAATTAAATGCGAGTTTCCTTATTTTTATTTCTCTTCTTAACACCATGAAGAAAAATTGTGGTTGCAATATTTTTGTAATTGCAGCAATTACTATTTTAGTGTCTACCAATATGCTTTCTTTGAGCAATTCAGATTTGCACACATAGGACAGTGTATGAAACATTATACAAAACAGTGTTAGGAACATACACTATGCACGTGGATTACAAATACACTAATACATCACATAAAATTAGAAAAAAGGATTTCAGTTGAATTAAAACATACATACATTATATTACATTTATGTATAGTACTCACTCATGGTACATCATATCTCATCAGTAGTTAGCTGCTTCATTTCCTACCCTTATCCCCGACCACTATTCCTTCATTTCCATTTGATTTTGCCCTCATTCCTACTGGTATGATTTTTCAGACTTGTAATATTCTAACTCCTTTTCCATTGCTTTTCTCATTATTCCTTCCACTCGCCTGCCTTCCTCATTCTGGTCCATTTCTGCCATTTTTCCCACATGCCTACTAATGCCTTGTGCAATTTATGTTCCTCTACTGCCTTTGTCCACTTTGAGTTGTGAGTGATGCTGATTTTATCTTCGGTACTCAGTTGTCTGATAGTGTTCATTTCTCCTTTTTCTAAATATTGTGCATTGCTAAACTGTATCTGATTTCCTCTGTCAGCGCCTTGATCTCAAGCATGAGCAGGCCTGAAATACTGAGAACCCTTGTCGGGTCCCACTCTCTGTCATTGTTTCTTCAGACACCCTTCCATTTTTGAGTATTTCAGTTTCTGCATCTTGGTATTTGGCCTGTGTCTGATGCAGGAACATTTACACTACCCCTTTTTACTGCAGTATCTTCCCTAGCAATTTCAACTACTGCCACATTGAAGCCCCCTTCCTGTTTTTATTCCTCGCTGTGCATTGCCATCAGGTCCTGACATTATTTCTGTGTTCCTTTCCTTTATTAAAGCATTATGCCCTGCCGAAATTATTTTTGAGAATACTTCATCTGGTCTTTCTGACAAAACATTTGAAAAATCTTAATATCTGCATTAATCAAGAAGGTGAGTCTATATTATGATATCAGATGTTAAAATTATCGACAACTAAAAAGTCAATGCACAAACATTGAATAGCAACATAATCGAAATATTAAAATGTTGAAAATCAAAATACCGAATTGCTATAGTTGGCCACACTCTCTTTAGTAACATGGTACGTAAGTGCAGTACTGCGTACTAGTTGTAAAGCACGATTCCAAGTTATTTAAAACACGGTAAATTTCAAGTGTTATTTAAACATAATGAATGTAAACGTTGTTGATTTTATATTGAATAAACTTAAAATATGCTATAATTTGAGTAAAAGTTTGTAATTTAGTGGTCTGTAACTGTTGTAGAACAGTAATATAAATATAAGGTAGAGTATAGCCTTGCTATATATATATGTGTATGTGTGTATATATATATATATATATATATATATATATATATATATATATATATATATATATATATATATATACACATACATATACACACATATATACATATATATATATATATATATATATATATATATATATATATATATATATATATACACACACACACACACACACACACATATATATATATATATATATATATATATATATACATATACATATATATATATATATATATATATATATATGTATAAGCACTACAGAATCCTGAAAGAGCAAAATCCTGAAAGTTCAAAATCCTGAAAACACACAAGATACCAACACTTACTATATTCCAGCACAAGTACATACAGAAACAAATAAAACACAACCATATTATGCTTCTCCAAGTATAAGCAGGGGGCAAACCTCCCTGCACCCCCACACCCCCTACTACTTAAATATATCACCTCCGAGACTGCACTTAGTGTACTGAAGTGCAATTGTTGTTATATTTAAGTAGAAGGGGGTGTTGGGGGTGCAGGGGGGTTTGCCCTCCTGCGTATAGTTGAACTATAATATGTTTCTGTATGTACTTGTGCTGGAATATAGTAAGTGTTGGCATCCTGTGTGTTTTCAGGATTTTGGTTTCAGGATTTTGGTCTTTCAGGATTGTGTAGCACTCCTATATATATGTATATATATATATATATATATATATATATATATATATATATATATATATATATATATCTACTTCAGTAGATCAAACTTTTACAAGTTCGAACCACATATGGCAGAGACCATATGTTCAAACTCGTAAAAGTTTGAGCACTAAAATAAAAACACATAAAATAAAAAAACACAAAACTAAACATCTATAGCAGGGGGACTACACCCCCCCCCCTGCACCCTCCGCACCCCCCTTACTTAAATATACCAACTCAGAGACTGCACTACATTGAGGAAATGAGAAATCTTCCCTTTCTGCTATGTACGGAGATCTCCATTCAGTCCGATCGAACTTTTACAAGTTCAAACATATGGTCTCGGCCATATGTGGTTCGATCTTGTAAACGTTCGATCGACTGAAGGGGACCCATATATATATATATATATATATATATATATATATATATATATATATGTGTGTGTGTGTGTGTGTGTGTGTATATATCACCATGCGACAGCCATGCTTTTAAAATCGTAGTACCATTAAGTGTGCAACGGAATGCATGAAATACATGCAAGGGCACCAAATACATGCACAAGTTCATTTTGATTAATTTATGGTTAGTTTACTTCCTTCTATATGTGACAAGTGTTTATTTACTTTGTTTTTCACTATATTTAGTGAAGGTGAGGGATAGGGTTAATTAATTTTGTTTTATTGTTCAGCAGCAGCCAGGATGCAATGCTGGCCAAATATGACACTTCGATATTTTGATTTTCAACATTTTAGCATGTTGGTTTTGTTGCTGTTTGATGTTTTCGTGTCGGCATTTTAGTTGTCGATAATTTCAGTGTTCAATATTGTAATATAGACTCTGAGCGGCATACTTGTAATTCCTCACTTTCTCCTTTTCTGTTCCTCCTCTTACTTTAGGTATCATGGTTATTCTGGCCCTCCTCATACTTTTCAATATTTTGCTTGAGTTCTGTACTCAATCTTGTATTCCTCTTCTAGGACCTACCATATTGTCTCACCTCCCCATATGTAAAACTTTATGTGGAATCCATCTGACCCTCCAACATTCCTCTCCTTAGTCTTCTTTATATCTCTCCTTATCTCATCCTTTGTCACCTCTGCAATTGGCTTTTGCCTTTTTTCATCCTGCAGCATATATTCATCAACACTCTTTCCCTAGTTCTTTTCTGAGAGTCCTGTCCCATCCTGCTGTTTGCAAAATTCCATGTAATATTCCTTAAGTCTTTCCATGATTATCACATCCTCCATATCCTCCCCATATTCTTCATACCTTCCTCAGTGTCTGCTGCTTCTTGTATTTCTTGACCAGCTGTTTCACTTGTGCCATAACCCACTATCCACCAGTAAGCATCCTCTAACACATAAGTTACAAACAGAAATGTCCTCTTTCATTTGACTAGGAAAAAACTTATGTCATGGGAAAAAATTTGGAGGTCTAGGTCTTTCTGATTTTTAAAGCTATACTATAGCCAAAGATCTCTCCCAAATGGTGTCAGCATGTATGAAACCCTGGCCACTCTGGTTGATCCAGGAACTTTATCTCCTAACACTGCAAAAGTTTAAGTTACCTCAACAGGAAAGCAGGAAGTTCTGTTATCCAAGAGGGGGGTCATGGATCCTGGCTGTGGACCAGACTTGCTAAGACTGGATTGCTGACTACCATGACTAATGGCTGGGGTGATGGGACTCAATGTAGTTTAACCACTGAATACCTAGTGATGTCTGACAGTTTCATTGGTGGGATTGGGTCAATGGGGTTTCATATATTGGGCCAATTTCATACCATATAAAAAAACTCCCATATTACTCTTAATCGATGCATAAATCAATGCCATCGACCCAGCTTATCATGGTAGTAATATTTACAGTTAGCAAGTATAGGAAAAACAGTATGTAAGTCCTCCACCCCATTGCATTTGTGGTTGGTAAGGAGAGACAATCTTCTTTTGCTTCTTCCCCACCTTCTATCAAACATCTACCATAGTATGATCAGCTAGAGCACCTTGATATTTTATCAAGATACGGTGAGGCAGTTAACATTGTTACAGTTTGAGATTGTTATTATTTAAAACCCTTTCTGCTCATCAGCATCATCACTAGGGACATCCACATACCCACTGTACTTTACCCATTTCAAGAAATTCCACTTTTGGCAAATCACATCCCCGATTCCATTCCTGTTTCCTTTTAGCTGATCTGTAGTGCTTCTCTTATACTTTCATTTCTTTCATCTTCCTTCTGCATGTCTGCTAGCTCTCTCTCAGGCTGCTCAATGACCGTTCCTTCCTTCCTTTCCTTTCTTCCGAGTTCATCAGTTTTCACCTGACAGTGACCGTGGTCTCACCCCACCAGTGTTTTTCCATTTTATCATTGCCTTTCGTATAATCCCACACTGATTACTTCATTAGTCCTTCCAGTATTTCCTTGTCTTCTGTCTGCTTACATTTGTAGCTAGCCCACATTTGTAGTTAGCCTACATCTACCCCCTTCTTTTTGTTTTCTATTCCTGCACACTTACCATAAAACGACTGCATGATCTGATATATTTGGATCCCAACAATTATTTCCATTAGGTTTCCCTTCCTTAAGAACACATCTAGATGCCTAGCCTGTACAAAAATGTTTCTTATGAAAGTGCATTCCCTCTTCATTGAATACCTTCACCATTCTCAGCATGTGGATCCCTGTCTTTTATTTTTTGCATATACTCTGGACATAGGCCTTGTAAGGCTTTCATATATTCCCTTCCAGTGTCCCTCACATGACCACAATGCATGCCAAAAGTGTACTGCTGTCACACTCTTTTTATATTAAAAGCATTCACATTCATTAGCCTCCCATTCCCCTGTTGTTTATTGGTCCAGTGGGCAAACTTCATTTGTATGATAGTCCAACATTTGGTTTCTTTTCTATTCGCCGTTGAAGAACTCTTCACTATTATTGTTATACACTGTTTCACATGTATGTGCATTCCTTTAAATCACCATGTTGTTATATCAGCAATTTTTTTTTTCCTATGAGTCGAACATTAAAGTTATGTTTATAACCAATAGTAGTTATGAAATCTATATTGCATGCCCTGGATGGATATGGGGTCTGTGGTTAATTGTCTAAGAAAACATGCATCGAATGCTGATTAATTGAATGCACCAAATCAAATCTGCTGTTTGACGTATAGGCTTTTAATCATAAACCAAATCACCAAACAGTTATAGTTGGCCAACATCACGACTGTCCAAAGATGCACTCAACTAAAACTAAGCAAAAGTAATGTTTGGAAATACAACTTCTAAAGTGCACACACTCTATGAAATAAAGTACATAAAGCATTTTAAATGTTAATATATAACAACATTATCCCTTTATAAATGTCCAATCTTGGACTTGGTACATATTAGCGGGGGTATGGGGGGTGCAGCACCCCACGTGAGCAGTGTTTGGTGTTTACCTGATCATCATCACTCTCGCTAATTATATATACCAACTTTAACTTGTAATATTTAAAAAAGTTCTATATATAGGTTCATAGGTTCATAGGTAGGTACTAGGTTATCGGCCCAAGGGCCTACATAAGCCTAGCCAACAAGGTTCCCTGGCTTACGCCACCCAAGAAAGTTATTTTCCTGTGCCACTGTTGAGCAGAGACACAGAAGTTATCCCCAGGGTGTATTTCCTATTTCCCATCCACTCATCAAGATTTTTCTTGAAGAGTGCTAATGAAGAACTTTGCTTGACATAGATGGGTAGCCTGTTCCAGAGTATGGGAAGTCTTTGGGACAGGAATCTATCCCTCCAGCATGTCCTGTTTATTGTGGTGACAAGGTTTAGGTCACTAGAGCATGTAGCTCGGAGGGATTGGGATTTCTTTAGGTGCAGCATGTCCAACAGCTCTGGGTTTGACATAGTTTTATATGTTAGGCAGAGATCACCTCGGAGTAGGCAATATGCTATGGAGTAAAGCTGGAGTTTTTTGAGGCGGTCAGTGTAGGGCATTTGTTTGAGGCCAGTAATCCTCTTTGTGAGGTACTTCCGTGGCCTTTCCAGCTGCTGCAGATGTCTTGTGAGGTACATTCCAAAAGGGGCGCTGTACTCTATAATGCGTCTAATGAGTGTCGAGTAGAGGGGAACAATGACCTCTTTTTTCCTGGATGAAAACCCTTTTATGATGTGGTGTGCCACGTAGAAGGACTTCCTGACTACAGTGGAGATGTGACTATTAAAGGAGAGACTACTGTCCACCTGGGTCCCAAGGTCTCTTGTCACACATTCAGTGTTAAGTAGATTGCTGCCTATGTGGTAGTTCATGGGTACAGAGTTTTTACCAAAGGGGATGACACTGCACTTTTTGGCATTGAGCTTGAGGCCATGGCTCTGATAACAGGCATCTGTCTCAGCGAGGCCCTTCTGTGCTTGTCTTCTGTGGACACAGCATCCCCTCTTCCATTACCCTGATATTTCATTTGCTATTACACTAATATTTCACTTACTATCAAAGATGTGAAGTCAGTTGAACATTTCATTTTTTTTTAACTACTGACTTCATGCAGAGCCTTTGGGAATGATACAAATTTGGAACCAATCTGTAATTGCTTTACTGCCTGTCTTAACAAAATATTATCAATACTACTGTTTTGTTACCCAAGTGTGTGATTTCCAACAAATGTTTTATATATACTGATAAAAATGTGATTGTTTTGAAACAATAAAACTTTTTAAGGATGTTCAAATTGTTATACAATATGGTTATTTTACAGACTTTTCCATATATGCATTTAATAACACAATTGCACCATGGGACGTATTATGTATTATACCTCTAAGTAATATGCTTTCATCTTTTTATATATGCCTCGTATGACTGTGTTAGATGCAGCTGTGGCAATATCTGCATTTGATTGTTTTGTTAAGTATTAACTTTTGTTGATGTTTACAGAGAGAGATACAAGCACTGAAAATTGTTATAAAAGAACATTTCAAAAGGAACATACTGAGCAAGTGATCTCAAGTATCCTAAGATGCACAGCCATATACATTTTTAAGTAGGCACACTAAAAATTTCATGCCTCCCCTTTCAAGCACTTAATTGTTCTCAACTCCTAAATGAAGCACAGCTGTACATGGCAGTCCTGGTGCAAATTGCTGTCTAGCTATTCAGTCATCAAGACTACCCCTAAATGCAGTCAAAGTACCCCTTTGTTTGACCTGAAGTGATTATTCTTCCCCCTTGCTCAGAATACACTGAGGTAGTAGTTTCTCTTCAGAGTGCTTTGTTTAGTTGTTAGCTTAGATTTAGATCCCTTGTGCATATTTTAAAGACATTGGGTTTGCAAAAAAATAGGAGGCCAAACAGGACTGGATCTTTCATTGCTCAACAAGACATGGGTCACCTCAGTGCAGCCTGTAGGCTACTGAATGCAGAAAGAGCTAGCCAAAAGATTTATGACCTATAATTTGCTTGGAAATGTGTATTTTGGGTCTTTCGAGTTCAGCAATATGCTTTGATTTATACATGACAAAGGGACATTGTATTCAAGGATGACTTTGATAAGGGAAGGGTACAGTGGCAGGATGTCTTCTTTGGATCTTGAGTACAGTCCATTGGAAATTAACTGGGACACATAAAAGGACTTCCTTACTATGATGGAAAATGATGATCAAATGAGACAGAATTTTCCACATAAGTACATAGGTGTCTCATGACCATGTCTGCCTGAAGGGGAGTACTATTTATAACATGTAAGATGTGAGCAGATATTTCTGCCAAATACTACTATCTTGTACTTTTTTTGCATTTGACATGAGACCATTGTCAGTGCACTAGGTTTATCCATCTTCCAGTCCTTGTTGGAGTTTTTTAGTATCACTGAATGAGTGGATAAGAGCACTCAGGTTCAAGTAATTAGCAAGCATAGTCATCTGGACTTCTGCATTATTGGAGTGGATACCTACAAAGTCAATGTCAAATAGGAGATGGCCCAGCACTGATCTCTGTGGTACCCCACCAGTTACAATCTTACATTCAGAGAGGGTATTCCTAACTTATACAGCCTGCGAGCTTCTGGATAACAAACTGGCAATCCAGCAGATAAAATAGGGGTTTACATTATGTTTCACTAATTGTATAATAACAAGATTAGTGTTAGTATCAAAATCCTTGGCCAGATCAAGCACTGTACCTTGAGACACCACTGCCCACAGCCACTGTAACCTTTTCAAAGCAGCTTACTAGGTTCAGGAGAAAGAATCTTCCCTACATAAGCCAAAGTAATTGGGGTCTAGATTAATTAACTTGCCTGTATCTACATAAACAAGTTCTGCTATGATATGTATAGATGAATCAGAGTTGATCTTCCCCAAGCATTCAGTACCAAACTGTGGATAAGCTAAGGTTGAACAGTTGAAGTAGAGGCTTAGATACTGGATACTTAGCACTGACAAGAATTCGGCCTGGTATGTTGAGTAGTCCCTTTAACATATTACTTTTAGTCTTTAAACAGGGATTATAAGCTTACTTCAAGATGAACTCAGGGGAAAATACATTTTCAGAGATACTGGGAGCAATTCTGTGGGTAGGGGGAGATGGGTATATGTTTGGGATTGGAGTATGTGATGTCATTATAGATGAGCTCAGTGCATTGTTGGACATTATTCCTTAATTTCCTGGCATGACTAAAGAAGGATTTGTAGTTTCCTTTGGTATCTGTAACAAACTTAAGAATGCAATCTGCTTTTTATTTTCTAGTAGTCCTCTGAAGCTCCTTGTTGACTTGTTTCATTGTAGTCCTTAGATATGAGAATGGGAATTCTAACAGGTTTTCACCATTACTATACTTTTTAGTAATATGGGAGTTCCTTCAAAGAGGCTTATTCCTGAATTTAACACTGTATGTAGGATGAACAGGTACTGAATTCTCTATACATCATTTTAGGTGCTTGTAAAAGTCAGAGATGAATGCTGCAGCCATCTTAGATGGGTCCACTGGCAGGCAGTTGTTGGTAATTTTGCCGTGGTCTTCTACAAGGTGATATGTTTGCCCTAGTTTGTTTGTTTGTGTCTTTCGGCTTTTCCCAGTTAGGGGTCGCTACAGCGGAACTCCGGTCCGCTAATGATTGGCAGTTGATTTTTACGTACCGGCTTGCCAGGCCTGACGCACAACCTTCAACGAAGGTATGCCCATTCACGCATGTCTCCACACAGTAGACGCTAAGTTTGCCCTGGTAAAGACCATAAAGAAGGTTTCATTTGATGGTATTTATTTACTACAAGATCTGCAGAGAAAATGACTGACTTGTGGTCAGATATAGTTCAGGGATGAAAATTCAGGGGTGAGCAACAGGCAGAACTAAGTTGGTAAGAACAAAGTCTAGGATATTTGAGCCTCTGATGGATGGCTTTACAATTTTCTCTAGCATGCTAGCATTAACAAAGTCTAGGAAATGCTGAGCATAATCATTTTTAGAAGTGTAAGTGTGCCAGCTAATGCTTAGGTAATTGAAATTCCCTAGCTGGAATGCATTTAAATTAATATTTAACACCTTAATCATGTTAATATTATTTCCATGTCTTTTGGGGGACATTGATGAGCAGCTATAGCTAGCAATAAAAAAACAGGTGAATTTATTAACAGTGATAAGGATTGTTCAGGAGCTTCAGGTTAGGGTCGTAAGTAATTTGATGTGAGGTGATAGTATTTCTGACAAATACAGATACATTTCCATGGTTTATCAAGGGTCTGAAGGCATGATAGGTGTTAAACCCATTTATAGAGGGAGAGCTGTCATTCCAGTAAAACCACATCTCAGTAACTAAACAAATATGAATGGGTTTGAGTTGTAGAAGGGCCTCAAGTTCATGCAACCTTATGTTTAGATTCCTAGCACTGACTGATGGCACCATGATGTCTGAATTTAAGTATGTGTGTACTAAGTAGGAGTGCCCAGTACAGGGAGTCTTTCTGAAAAGTGTGCAATTGGGCCAAAAAAAAGGCTTAAGCTGATAACCAGATTCCCCATTAGGAGATGTGTAACCCATGCCTGGAGAACCAGAGAGTCCTGTCCATCATCTCATCCCATGCTGTCACATATTGGATCCCTTTAGAATGGCACCAAATCTTTACCCAGTTGGTAAAGCCAATCACTTTATCTTGGTACTGATTTATTTATTTTTATTTCTATACAGTTTGATGAATGGGAAGGTGAGTTGGGCTAGTGAACCTTTCCAGCTCCATCTTGGGTGGAACTGTATAGTATAATGAGTTTACAGGAAATACTCTGGTATAGCTAACATGTGGCATACATAAAACTTTACAGCAATAGTTTGAAACACAGAATAATATTTACAGTAGTACAATTTGATATACAATGACTATTCCAAGTGCAATGAATTCAGAACGTGCATTTCTAACTAGCATTCTTGGTGAAAGCAAATACTACACAAGGTTATTGCCTTTCCTGCCTTCTCTCTCTCTCTCTCTCTCTCTCTCTCTGCATGCCAATGTGGGAGAAGTGTCTCATTTCATTCACTCCCATGTCAGCAGCCATGTGGTCATAGTCATTTTTGTTTGTCTTAAAAGCCTTTAGGCCCCTTGTGATATCATGGAATTGGGCAGTAGATAGACAGCTTACAGTTATGCTGTCCTTGTCCAGTTTGGTGTGGGGTCTGCATGCCTAAGTATAAAGTTAGCTATGACTGAAACATTTCCCTGCACAGAAGCAACTTTAGTGGACCTTATAGGCTTAGGCCTGCTTTCCTGGCAACTCTCAGCTCAGATGTGTGAATGTGCACTGTGTGTGTGTGTGTGTGTGTGTGTGTGTGTGTGTGTGTGTGTGTGTGTGTGTGTGTGTGTGTGTGTGTGTGTGTGTGTGTGTGTGAGGGGGGGGTTAGAAGGAGTAGGCATCATTTTGACTGCTGGAGGCTGGAATCTTTTAGTGTATATTCTAGGAGACTTTGGCAATTTTTTGTTTACAGCCTCTGTGTAAGTCATAGGCTATAATTTTGTGGATGTATCATTACATATAGTGGGTTGATGTGAAAGATCTGTCTCATTGTTTTCTAAATATTTACATCTCTTCCAGGTTGTACTATCAACTGGTAAAATCAGTGATCACTCATTTAATATAAGACAAATGCTACATTGCCTTAGAATAACCAAGGCCACAGACTGTGGGAGTGCAGATGTTTGAGCCACACTGTTGTTATATTTCATGTTAATCACTATACAACAAACTTCAGCCATCAACAAATAATGGTTTACTATAATCAGTGACTATTTACATACAACTCTTACTGGTAGAATATTTTCATATTTCTAAAATACAGCTTTTTTTTAAACCTTTAAAAAATATGGTAGTCCATATCAGAATTTGACTATGACTGCTGTATAGAACTCCAAAGTGGTGCTTAGTAATCTTTAGAATTCTTTGTGCTAAGATTCTTTATTTGCAATCATTAATTTAGCAAAACCACTGCCAGATTACTATAGCAATAACCCACGCCTGGGTGTGGGTAATGCTGGATTTACCCACGGTTGGCGTGGTTTTGTCACGAGGGCAAAGCCCGAGTGGCCAAACAAAGCCAACCGTGGGAAAATCCAGCATTACCCACAACCCAGAAGTGGGCTATTGCTATTATACAATGACATCATTTAAGAAAAAAATAATTAGTTTTCTTAAATAATGACATTGTATAATGCCTCCTTGCTGCCCTTCTGCAGCTGTCTGGTATTCTGTGGGAGTTCTGATGTACTGTGTATGCGTATGCTTATGCAGTACATCAGAGCTGTGGGCAAAAGCAACTGAGAAAGCAAGATCTCCATTGATTTTTACTGTTTCGCTATGTTAAATGGGATTAACATAGCGAGACAGCTTTAAAAAAAGCAACGGAGAATCTCTGTTGCTTATTTTAAAGCTGTCTCGCTATGTTAAACCCATTTAACATAGCGAGACAGTTTTGAAAAAAGTAACGGAGAAAGCAAGATCTCCGTTGCTTTTTACATACTGTCTCGCTATGTTAAAGGAGTTTAACATAGCGAGACAGCTTTAAAATAAGCAACGGAGATCTCCGTTGCTTTTTTTAAAGCTGCCTCGCTATGTTAAACTCCTTTAACATAGCAAGACAGTGTTTTAAAAAAGACTTATACTAATGGAAAAAGTCCAGGCGACTGGACCTTTTTCCATTAGTATAAGTCGATTTACAACGTCGTTTTGGAATATTAATGGGGGTCATGGTATAATTATGTTGTTAGGCAGAATAATTGTGGGTAGATTTGTCATGTATGATTTGAATGCAGAGCAACTGTATATGCACAAGAATAACCTATAGCCAGTGGCAACTTTAGTTTATTCAAACCAAGAATGTTTATTCTGTACCAGATTTTGACTGCAGGTATGTACTACAAGTGTCACATGTAGTGTGATTGCAGAGTTGGTATATTTCATTTGAAGCATGCAAAACTCAGGTGGATGTAAGCATATGTCAGGGAGCCAAGTCTCCCACATGAGAGTAGTATACAAGCACCTGTACAACTGCATGGGCTCAGCCATACCCAACAGAACTAAAACCTGCCACTCAAGGAAGCACAAACCTGTCTGGTGGACATCATCTATTAACAGGCTTTACAACAAAAGGAAAAAACTGTTGTCCAATGGTAAAAAGGAACAAATTCCAAATTGGAAAAAGCATCTATATCATAACGTCGACAGCTTAGGTTGTCGAATGCTAAATCATCAACACCTAAGTGTCGAACGCTTAAAATAGCAAATTACCACATCATTAAATTCTTTCCTAGGGAAAGAATTTGGGTGGCAATCCGTAAACAAAATAAATAAACACACCCGAACATAGTTGGGGGCTGCGCCCCCCCCCTAACTAAATATACCAACTTCGAGATCGGTCTACATTGGGGAAAGGGCAAATCCCCAATAATGCCCATGAAAATTCTTTTCTGAGGAAAGAATTTGATGATGTGACCGTTCGCTATTGTAAGCATTCGACGCTTAGATGTTGATGACTAATCATTCGACAACCTAAGCGGTTGACAATTCAATAGGAACCATTGGAAATATTCCCTCCTTAGCCTCAACAAGCAAATTAGATCACTAGCAAAAACCTCCAAAGCCAGTTATGAATTGAAACTAACCTCTGAAACAAAGGGAAACCACAAAAGCTTCTTCAGTTACTTCAGAAACCTCCATGGCAAAGCCCAAGTTTGTTCTGAATTAGTACTTAAATGTATCACTTACACTGATCCTGTTGACTTACCTGCTAGCAGAAAAGTTCAGCACAAACTTCACCCCCCTATCCCCCCAAAGGTCCTTTTGACATCCCTGATACTTGTCCTGAACCTCACATCTTTGTAGATCAAGAGTTAAAGGCCCTATCCAAGGCAAAAAACACAGCTTCTATGGGACTAATAGTATCCCAGACTGTATTCTGCACCATCTCCAGCAAGAACTAACCTCGGCATTGAGCACCCTATTCAACCACAGCCTAAGTACAGGCATCATTCCAGCAGAGTGGAGAACTGCCATTGTCATCCCCTTGCACAAAGGTGGTACCATTACTGTCCCTGGGTACTATTGACCCATCAGCTTGAAAAGTCTGATCTGTAAGGCCATGAAGCGTATTATTATGGATCTCATAAACAAGGAGAAAAGCAACCTCCAAGCACTTGACCCCAGCCAGTCTGGATTCATCAAGGGCAGATCTTGCCTGTTGAACCTGGTTGACTTCTTTGAGACTGTCACCAAGGCTCTGGATGACAGAAAGTCAGTACATACAGCTTACCTTGACTTGACAAGGGCCTTTGGCACAATCCCCCACTCAGGTATCATTGAAAAGCTAACACAACTTGGTGTAAATCCCTATCTCATCAGGTGGGTGGCCAACCTGATCACCAACAGGACCCAAAAGATCAAAATCGGTGCCTCCACCTCAGATAGCAGACCCATCACTAGTGGAGTACCCAGGGATCTGCCCTGGGATCCCTACTGTTTGGCATCTACTTCTCAGAGGTCCAGGCAAAGACAAAAGGCCTGTGGATGACAAAGTCTGTGGATGATTGTAAGTTAGTTGCTGTCATTGACTCCCCAAATGATGTTACCACACTACTAGAGAGCTTCACAGCAACTAATGTCTAGTGCTAAAGTCATGGCCACAAGTTAAATGCAAAAAAAAATGTATCATTATACCATTCGGCAAAAACATGGCCTCTACTGATTACCACATTAACAGAGACCCCCTAAGTACACAACTTGTGGTGAGTGACCTGGGTACTCAGGTTGACAACAATCTCACATTCGACCATCATGTAGTGGCAGTGGCCAGAAAAGCCTATTTGCTTCATCTCATAAGTAAAGGGATTGCATCTAGAAAAAAGGACGTTATTACCTCTCTATACTCCTCCCTCATTAGACCGATAATTGAGTATAACGCCCCGTATGGTATGTATCTCTCCAAACATCTGCGCTAACTGGAAAGGCCAAAGAAATACCTCACAAAGAGAATCAATGGCCTCCAACACCTGTCCTGTGCAGACAGGCTCAAGTTGCTAACACTCTACTCTGTATCATACAGATTGCTCAGGGGTGATCTGTCTCTGCTACAAGGCAATCTCGGACCCTGCCCTACTAGAGATGCTCCATGTCCACAAGTCTAACTCCTCACACATTACCTGCTCGAAAGACCTGAATATAATATGCAACATCAACAAAACCTGCTGGAGAGACAGGTTTGTCTCCTAGAGGCTGCCCCATTTCTGCAATAGACTTCCTAAAGATGTCAAAGTACCTCGCTGACCCTCTTCAAGTGCAACATTGATGAGTGAATGGAAAACCACAAATTTGTAAAAGAAAAATTAAAGTATACTACCTCTTAGATAAAGCCAGAATTATACAAAAAGGAATCCAAAATGAAAAACCTATAGTAATTACGGGCACCATGATGTTCAAGAGACAATAAAGTTTATTACACAACGCTAGTACAAATACTTTCACCTGTTAAGGCTTCTTCAGGCAAAATGAGTCAAAAAAGCACAGTTCTACTTAAATACACAAGTATTCAGAACATGTGACTTAAATAATGGCGTTAAAGCAATATACTTAAAAATATATACATAGTATTATATGTCTGTATTTAAAACATACATGTAGTAGTAACAACTTAACAAAAACATCTTAAGAAAAATATATTATATTTTATTCCTTATATCCTTTAAAATTGGTTTTAAAGTTAAATTATCATTTAGTCCTGGGAATTGATAAGTCTTAAAGCGTAAAATCCACTTACTTTCCTGTACCTCAGTAATTATTTAATATGTCACCCTGTCTTATATGTTTATTAATATTTTGCAAAATAAGAAAACTGAAACTGTGTGTATCAGTTTTAATATGTCTATATATTGCATTTGTCTCCATTTTCCTTTTTATTTCTAAAAGATGACACATATTCTATCTTTCAGTTTTCTGTTGCTTTTACCTAAATAGAATGCACTACCCCCGGATTTACTAATCTTTCATGCAGGACTAGCTTAGTGCTGCATGGAAGCGGCCATTTAGGAGCAGGACAGCAGCGCACTATGCATATTTATGAGGTGCTCTGCCCGAGCTCCTAGGCTTACACGGAGCACGTAAGAGTGCAGACGGCGTGTCTGAGAGCAGAGTTCTCAGAATAAACAGGCCCCTGCAATGTAGAACAGCAGAAAGGGGTATGCAATGAGTGAGAATGCTCACAGGTGACCGCATATCCCCACCAACAGACTCCATTGTGTATAACAGCAACAGAATGTATAAATAAATTGAAGAAAACCCCTTTTTTTTTTAAAACTCCAATCACAAGTAACCGCAGGTGCATGGGTGTGCCCATCGCTTAGCTACAGTTAAAGCAGCTTAAAAGGCTGAAGAGGATAACAAGGAAGATATATGCAAATGAAGCAGCATAGCAATAGTGTAGTTGGCAGAGCATTCGTCTTACGAGCAGGCATTTGCGGTTCGAGTCCTATTACAGCACATTCCATTTTACATTGTCAAGTACGTTATGACCAATATTTTTGTTGCATAACCCACTAAATAACATATATTTAAGAACTGGAGTACTGCAGTAAATGCACATGTGAGGTTTCGGTGTCATAATGAATAAGGCACTAGTAAGCAGGTTTAAGGACAAATAAGCAGTAGTAAGCATATTTAAGCACTAGTAAGCGGCCTTAAGCCTGTTTGCACAGCGGTAAGCAATGCCCACACTGGCTAAACAATTCTAAAGCTAACTCTCTGCAAGCAGATGTAACGGCAGTTTAGCAGTGCTTACCATCATGCAAACCTGCTTACAACTGCTCAAAAGTGCCTTAATCACTCTGTATCCAACGGCCCTTGTTCTGCCCATCAACAGAATAAACAGCCATGCAAGTCTCATACCCAGGACACTATACACCATAATCTCAGTAGTTACCCACCAACCCATCAAAGAAGTAAAGAAGAATGAGGTAGTAGCAAACAAGTCCTCACCATAGTATAACTAAACTGAACCTGTGAAAGGAATCAGTATACAGTCATATGTGCCATAACCCACTACAGAACATAAATATATGAACTGGAGTACAGCAGTAAGCCAAGAAGTCAGGTGTAATTGTAATAGAGTGTTGAAGTCCCCAATAAAATACAAGGACCCCACAGAGTGTACGTACACATCAATCAAGGATACCAGGCATATATATAAGGTGTAATGAATAATAACACAATGCCAAAAAGGCATTATAATGAAAGTCTAATGTAAGCAACACTAAGCATTGCACAGGCCAGCTTAGGAGGTGTGAGCAATGTGTAGACCAGCTAACTCATTGTGTCCAGTGGTATACCCCTTTAAACAATGCTAACCTTAGGTAAGCAGGTTTGCCCATAGCTTAGCCTTTTCAAAACTGGCCAATCACGGGAAAGTGCAGGAAATTGGCCCTACTTAAACCCAAGAGGTGGGAATACATCTCATAACTGGTTGTAGCTTCCCCTTGCAGGCATTATGGCAGTAAGGGGAGAAGGAGTGAGCTTCTGGGCGCAGCACTGGTTCATCCAGGAGTCCAAGGTCATGGCAGGACTCCTAGTTAAAGGCCATGCTCAGAGACTGCTGCAGGGCCAGTACCAGGGCTCCCAATATAAGGCAGAGGCCTGAGACCTCACCTGTGCCACTGGCATACCCCGAACTGGTGAGCAGGTCAGGCACCACTATGAGGACCTGAAGCTGCGGAAGGGGAACCTTATGAGGACCTGAAGTTGCGGAAGGGGAACCTCTTGAAGGAGTGGCTCCAAGAGGCTAGAGCATCAGGGGATGTTCCAGACATGTGTAAGTATCACCCCAGTATGTGTGTAATAATTGCCAGCTCAGGTATATCAAAGATAGGTATGGCTAAATATTCCTCTTATGTCCCCCACAGCTGCAACGGAGCAGGCCATGAACCAAGAGGCCCACATCAGCCACCTGGTGAGGTTGCGACGCAAGACAGGTCAGTAATACTCATGCATTTACTGTCATAGGAAATACAAATATAAGTAGTAGTAAATTAATTGCTAATATAAAACCTGTATTGTTCAAGGCAAGTACTGCATACACTAGAGAATATGGCTGGAAGAGTCTCATATTGTTTATATGTCAATAAAAGTGTACTATCCTGACAAAACAGTTCTAACTGCTGGACAGCATGTGTATATTCTGGTATCATATGGTAATGCAGATTTGCAATCATGTAATAGTACTGTTATATTAAGCACTGTTACCCACACCATGCACCATAAATTGAATGTGTAGGAATGCCTGTATATGACAGGTGTAATCCCCAGAGGCCATTTAGTACAATGGAGAGACACATAGAAAGTAAACAGGGAAAACGCAAACAGCAAATACCGAATAGCACATGAAACTGAGATGTGAACTGTCGTGTTTTTTTTTTGCACACACAGCCACGGTTCGAATCCTGCCAATAGTAGTAATCTGCATACAGAATCATACCCCACAACTGTACAGATATGTACAGAATGTCTATTAAAGTGGCTCATATCTATTGCCTATCAACCTGTCCCCTGGAAAATCAGTGGGATAATCTCAGATGTATAGGCAGCAAACAGGAAATACAACTGATTGACACACATCTATGATAACAAACCTGGCACACTAGCAACTCCCCAATACCTTATGTGACTAGGAAGCCATGTATGTCCCATTTATACCCCAACCTGTTAAGCTATGGTCAAAGTGTGCACAGTAACAGAGTGAGATGTATGTGCATAATAGTAATGTGGAACCTGGCACTGTGTGTGGGAACATTCAGGTCTTTCTAATAAACATTCCTCCCACAGGTCTGTCGGATACCAACACTGTGCCCAGAAATACAAGAATGATATGCAGTTGCTCTGAATAATGAGGTATTACACATCACTGTTGACCACACTGTCCTACAACATATAACTGTCTAGGAAATCTGAATAAGAGTGTTGTTATACAAGGTCAGAATGCATAAGCACAGGGGATTAATAAGACAGAAAGCAGATTGGAGATATACAGCAATATCAAAATAGCAGACACAACTGTGATGGACAGTGTTTAAGTTGTAGCAGACAGAGCCATGATCTAAATCCTGGGAGTGGCATTAGACTGCATACAGATTCATACCTCACAACTGTACACGAGGCCAGAATGTCCAGTATATGTGCCCATATCTGCTGCCTGTCCCCCTGTCCCCCTGGTTAGTCTGTGGGATGATCCCAGATGTGTAGCCAGCAAACAGGGAATACAAGTGATTGTTAACCATCATGAGAACACACCTGTCACTGTAGCAACCCCTGAAACTGTTAGGATAGTAATATTTCAAGTATGTCCTATGGACACTCCCAAGTTGTCAAGCTGTGACCAGAGTGTGTACAGTAACAGAGTGAGATGTATGTGCATAATACTAATGTGTGATCTGGAACTTTGTGTGGCAACAGTCAGGTAGTGCTAACAAGCATTGCTCCCACAAGTATGTTGGATACGAACACTGTGCTGAGGAATACAGACCGATATAACCTGTACTGGTACTGTTCACACTGGTATTGTAGGGGATTATGAGTGTTGCAGTTTCTCTGAATAATAAAATATCACTGGTCACTGTCACCCACACTGTGCTACATAATATAACTGTGTAGAAAAGCATGTATATGTGTGTGTCAGGTCGCTAAAGGTAGAAGAGGGCAATATTCTAGATATGTCCCAGCACACCAGCATGTGGTCAACACATGGCCAGAGTTTGTGTAGAAAGAGTTGGATAGCTATGTGCAAAACAACAAGTTGGAATCCTGGAGTATGTGTAGAAACAGTTAGTGTTAACAAACATTCCCTCCACAGGTATACCAGGTAAGAGGTATATACTGCAGGTAAATCTGGTTCATGTGTAATGATGATGACAGCCATATCACTGTCCAAACTAAGGCTATAGGGTACTGTAGTAAGACTTGTAAGGTACAGATAACAGCACTAACTAGGAATGTAATGTGGACTACAGGAATATACTACTTGTTAATTGACATCTTTCTCCCCCCCCCCCACCATATCTCCAACAATAATCAACATACCCACCCCAACTGGAATGTAATGACTCTGATAATGTCCATTTATTTGATAAATATTTTCGTGGTTCCCATGCATGTGCTATATGGAATAATTCCAACATTGGTGGCATGGTGCCATCAATGTACCTGCATGCTGTTCTTATCACCACTGTGGTCCCATATATACTTGTGTTCTGTTTGCTATGCAACTGTTCCGTATCTGGTGTCTGGGGTAATGGGAATATCTATGTATGCTGTTATACCTAACCCTGGAATGTGTGGACTATTACTAACCCATATATGATGATGAAATCTAAACAGTGTAGCACGCTTGGGAAGGCCGGTCCCAGTGGACCCACCTGTGCCACCTCAGCTGACAGTGGCACTGGTCACCAGCATGTCTGGGGCCCAACCCTGGATCTCTCTGTCCATTGGTCCTGCACCAACTTTGGGTTGAACTGCCTCAGGGGATGGGGCTCACCCCCCCCCAGGAGTAGGCACAGATAGGCACCTGTCACACGTTGTCAGGTTGGGTTGTGGTCCGTAGAGCGATCATCTAGCAGTTCGGTGATTTTCTATGCCAGCTCAAGGGCCATGTGTCACAATTAGAGAGTCAGCCTGGCTCTGCTGCTCAGCCCTCATCACAGCCACCATCAGGGCTGTGAAGGTGCAGTGATGACTGCCCATGGGTGGGGACCTCAGTCCCACTGTTACCACTAGGGGGCTTGTGGGCTTCAGATATCCCAACACCCCTCTCCATCAAGGTGTTTACCCCCCACATGTGTCATATACCATCCCTGTATGCATCTTGTGTGTCTTGTCTGTTAACCTACCTCCCCAAATATACCTACTAACCCTCTGTAACATCCCACTCTCACCTGAAAAAAAGAAAAAAGGGCAATCTGTTCCCACAAAAAAATCTCGCCCCATACATAGCTGTCCATTTCACACGTGCCCACTGGACACCTGTAATCTGGTCTAATTTGCATCACAACTTATTATTGTTGTCCTCACCCCTCTCCCAGGGGTTTGAGTGTCCAAATCTACCTCCAAATTCCGTTGTATATGCACAGCTGTTGCTGTAGAAGAAATGGGCAGCTATGGACCTTCCCTACATGCTTTCTGCACATCCATAGCTATTTTCCCTACTGTCTTTCCCTCTTTGTGCCCCATTTTCACCACTTTCCTATCAACCCTTTTTTCTTTTCTTTTAAATAAATTAGCAGCAGTAAGTGGGTCTAAGCCTGTTTGCACAGGGGTAAGCAATGCCTACACTGGTTAAGCAATTTAGAAACTGAGTATCAGAAACTGTAACCTGAAGTTAGCAGTGCTTACCTCCGCGCAAACACGTGCAAACCCTCTTACAACTGCTTTAAAGTGCCTTAATCACTCTGTATCCAACAGCCCTTGTTCTGCCCAGCAACAAAATAAACAGCCACTTGAAGGCTCAAACACAGGACCCTGCACACCATAGCAAAGTGATTCACCACTAAGCCATGCCAGATATACATAACCCTGGTGATTTCAAAAACATATCATCCAGCCCAGTCATTAAACAGTACAGAGAATGTAGTCCAACATTTAGATGTATGTGTGTGCATAAATATATTAATATCTGAACAGACTACATCAGCACATATATATGTCTACACCTATATGTCTACATATACACAGCAAGTTACATATATGTAAGCAGATATATATCTATGTAGGAATATACAGACATAGTTATATATATATGTAAGCAGTTATATAAATCCATATAGGTATATATGGACATAAATGTGTAGATATCAATGGGAGATTAACTAAATCATATATGTCCACATGCACCATTAATGGGGTTGAGAGGCTCCAAACAATATACGTCTTATACAAATGGGTATACCCACCCCCTCATAGCCAAACACATCCGCCCTACAGTACACTACCAAGTGCTACATATCCCATAACCAGGTCCTGACATGACATGGGCACATGATGTTAACAGTACTACTTCCCACCTGTATGATGTCAGGCTGGTATTGGTAACATATCATGCAGTACAGTCTGGCTCCCATAGGAAATGTAAAATTGCAAGCTATCAACATCCCCAGGATACATATACACAGACACGTATATGCAGATACAGATACACACACACACACATATATATATATATATATATATATACACACACACATATATATATATATATATATATATGTGTGTGTGTGTGTGTGTATATATGTCTATATATATATATATATATATATATATATATATATATATATATATATATATATATATATATATATATATATATATATATATATATATATATATATATATATATATATATATATATATATATATATATATTATATATATACATATATATAGATATACATGTGACTACACATACACAACCAGATATATGTACAGTAAGATACTTATGTAGTAGGCACACACAATATGGAACAGCCACTATGCCTACAGTTAACACCCTAACAACAGGACACTGGATGAGCCACCCATACAAATGACATTCATTGCCTGCAACATATACCCACAGATAGGTCATAGGATAAAACACTACACACAGGTTTGGAGAAATGGAATACCTTTATTTGTGTACTATTACAGATTTATATGGCATGTCATATAGCTGTTCAGACACTGACATCCATATAAACAGAGTAGTGCAACTGTGAAACAGTTATACTAATACAGTAGTCTGGAAAGGTCCACAACTGTTGCTTTCCAGGCCAAGCCCTTCAAATTGTACAATAGTAAAGACAGACTGGGTCACAGGATACCACACAATCAACAGTAAGTGATGCAGGTATATAGTCCAGCAGCCTCTGTATGCAATCACTCGGTGGTAAAGACTTCAGTTGACCAAATGGGATGTAACTGTTACATAACAAGGCATAACTGACACCATCACAGGCACGCTGGCAAACAGAACAGTCTGTATGGCAGGAGGCAGTAGGCATGCAGTAGCCCACTTTATGTAACTAATGTTAAGATAGGTGAAATGTATGGCACTGTACATCCAGATACCTTAAAGCAGCTCAGCCCTGATACCCCCACATTTTGCAACAGCCTAGGTCTTGTATGGTGCATCCCCCTCTACACTCAATGATACAGGCCATATACCACTGTTACATACACTGGTCTCTGGAGTGCATATGGGCACACATGTATTGTGTAGGTGAAGCCCACACATATATGGCCCCAGCCACACCATATGTGTGGGGGGTATAACAGCAGTGGACTGCTGGCAGGAATGGCAGGGTGGTATACATATATATGCATATGTATCACTATCTGTATATGTGTAGACATATAATGCTCTGTATATGCATATGTCTGGGCATGTATATGCATATTGATGTACATATACACACCCATCTATATATGTCGATATGTACATGTGTAATTATCTATATAGATATCTGGATAATCATATGTACATATATATTCACCATATGTCCTGAACATGGGGTGTAGCCCTACCTCAGCCCCTATAGTTCCAACTTTGTAGTGCAAGGGGATGTCAGGTATGTATAGCAGGTATATTTGCTACTGTAATAGGGATTGTCTTCACAGACATGGTGTGTGTGTGGGAGGTCACATCTGCTTTTCACATGTGTGCCATTGGCTACTGAAAGACAACCTAATGACATCATAGTACAGTACCGCTGCAAGCATGTAATGCCCCTGTGGACTAGAGTAGAGATGTTGGCCAATAGATGTTAAAATTCTGACGCACTCTGTATAGTCCAGAGGTATACACAGAACCCCTTAATGCAGAACATGTGGACCAAGCCTGACAATATGGATGCTAACAGCCATGTAGATGTGTATAACACATAATGACTGGTATACATTCACTCCCATAGGTTATGCATTCACACACCCCTGTCTGTCCTGACACATAATAACTGCTGGTACACATGTGCCATGGCCACATACTACTTACTAGATAGTGACATAGGTCTGTACAGCATTCCACCACTCTGTCTGACATACATGACTAAGGGAGGCCCAGCAGCAGTCGAAAATGCAGGTATCTGGACATGACATCTCAGTGGGCAAGTACACTAAGCTACTAGGCATGTAACAAAGCACTGTGCAGGCTACAGGCAGACTGGCTCAACACTGGCCTTTATCTCCTATGGGGGGTTGTACATATACCTGCATATATAGCAGGCTCTACAGGCATGTCACAGCACAGGGTAAGATACACCTGTGTGAAAGTGCATAACCACAACCATTGTGAACACAGCCACATATGATATTACAGTATATGGACCATCTGTTCAACATCATCCTCATATATGCCACTCACACACTAACCCTACATATACTGGGCCGTTACACAGTGTGGTCTGATGTCTGTCTGTAATATGGGACATGTGAGTGTATGGCCCTACAAACATGTAATCCAAATGTCAAACACACTGTTGTACGTTAAAATAAAATGAACTTTAATACAGTAAAGCTTTCGCGTTAACACCCTTCAACAGTACATAGCTTCAAATGAATTGAAAAGTCTATAAATAGGGTAACAATATATTTATTTATATAATGATTATTGACTCAAGCTCAAGGAACTAGAGTGGATCATTAGACTAAATGCAGAGGTACAACCAGGGTTGAATGTAGCTGCAAGTTTGAAGCCCGTGTTGGTTAAAAAACAGAGAGAGTGCATTTAGAGAGCTCAATATTTTATTTTATCTCATTTTATTACATCTTATTTTACCTTTTTTCATTTTACATCATTATATAAATAATCATTATATAAATAAATATATTTACTTGTATACACTTTTTTAGAACTAATTTATATGTATATCGTAAAGAGATATGTTTTCTAAAAATAATTCATTTTAGAGATTTTTCTTTAAATATTTAATTGATGAAAAAAATTTTTTTAGGCTGGCTGATCATGTGACTTCATTGTTACCCTATTTATAGACTTTTCAATTCATTTGAAGCTATGTACTGATGAAGGGTGTTAACCCGAAAGCTTTACTGTATTAAAGTTAATTTTATTTTAACGTACAACAGCGTGTTTGACATTTGGATTACTTGGAACTCACACCAGAACTTTTCTTTGGGTCCTACAAACATGTAAGCCAATATGGTAACATACAGTGGAGCAGCATGTAACATCCAATAGGACGGGACCTAGAACTATGACATCTACCACAGTCTGTACACAGACCATGGTATATATTAACAATACATACAGTGTCGACATTCACCATAAGTGCACAGACCTCAGTACTGTACAAATAACCACAGAATGTCCAGGTTATGTCATCAAATATAACCCCTACTGTACATAACATGTGTAGCAGTCTGATATCTCACTGGTTTGTAATCAGATATGATGACACTAATTATGGTGTACAGCACATATGCACCTCTTAATGCATGAAATATGTACAAAGGTTGACAGGGTTGTGGCTGGAAGCACATACACAGGGCCAATGTTGACATGTTGCTGTGATAATCTCATACATTTACTGTTGTAACAGGGTTTGTCTCAACATATGTCCTATGAAGGATATGATGTCGGTAACTGTCACGGCTTTCACCATCTACAGACTGCAATCCTCACACTACCTTCTGCAGTTCACAGACACATGATCTGTGGGTAACACATGAAACCAAAGGCACCGCACATTGCCCAGTCTGCAGATGACCCTACAGAAGGGGAGTCCTCATAAACATAGAACTGACATGGCAGGTATTAATACATGTAGGACAGCCATATCCGCACACACCCTGTTAAACCAACATTACTCCGAATGCAGTATAGCAGCACTTACAGTCTGCAGTCAGGTCAGGCACATCCCCCTCCTGTGTGTTGGCCTGTTTCCACAGTGTATGTTATCAAAGGTAAATCCCCATTCGATCTGAGATGCTGTTTGCCAAACAATAGATCGAGTTCCTGCTCACAGTGAATGAAAAGCCCCAACACCAACATGATGTGATTAGATATTGGAGTGTGTTTCCATGCAATTGGTTATGGGAATTTTACCACAGCTGTTCCACATGCAATCAGCTAGGGGAGGGCTGCAATTCATGCAGAGGCCATCAGCTGATCATGAGCATCACTTAAAATACACATGCCGCTGTCTAAGCAAAGCAGGTGTAGGTCTCCACATCCACCAGTAAGGGAGTGAGAGAGGCATACAGAGGCAAAAACATGTCAGGGAGGGTGGGAGAGTAAAACTTAAACATGTTTGTGTCACACCTACCAGCACATGGTGTCATATCCCTGATGACTATGTAGGGCTATTACAGTTCAATGCAGTTATTGGATGAACCACATAGGTTACCTGTTGTGGAGCCCTCAGAACATATATGTGATGGTGAGTGACATCTGAAACAGGGATATGGTAGCTATATGATAGATGACGTACACATGCCTGTCCGCATGAACAGGTGCCAGCGTCAACACAGCCACACTCTCACAGGGATGCACACACATTGACACACTTGGCAGGGCCAGGATAACAACTCATTACTAGTGAGATCGCCACAACACATTACTGTGCAGGTATCACATGCACCACATGGGTCATACAGAGGTTATGTGGGCAAAGGGCATGGGGAGGTGTCTGACATCAGACAGCATGCTTTATTATGCCAATGGGGTTGTAGTGAGTGTGGATGTGCTCATACGCATCATATAACACACACACAAACACACAGGGTGCCAGTACTGACATGCATGGGTGCATTTTTGCACAGGTGTGTGCTGGTCGACTGTGCTAGATAGCTATACAAGGCTAGGTTATGGGTATACCTTGGCATCAAGCCACACGACAATGGGCTGCATTGTGGCGCATGGCTGTAGTTTCTGCATTTGCTCACACAGGTGGGTATTGTATCCACCTTCCAGTCACCTGGGTGACTATTGTGTGTGGCCAATGTTGTGCATCGCTTGCCATGTATGTGTTCCTTATTCCATGACATGGACAGTGTCTAGGATGTGCACACTTTCCACATGCATGTACAGTGACATGTGGAACTGTACCTGGGGTGTCTGGCCCATGTTGTGTACAAAGATTATCATTAGATGTGCCAGTCTTGGCCACCTGTGGAGGGAACTGGTAATGGACAGCAGGTTTACCCTGCACCTACATTGATAGCATGCTAACAGCATTCCCTGGTGTCAGTGGCATCTGTCCATACAGGGTATGTTTTCAGGCATGGTATGTCCTTTGTGGGTCACATGTGATGGCACCACAGGTTTTGCAGGTGTCCAGTGGGGAACATGGGGAAGGCGAACTGTCTGTATGTACGTGCCTATTGGTCAGATGGACAGGGTGCCATGCCCTCTGTAGCTCACTGCAATCACTCCATAGTTACTATCAGTGGCCAATATGCAGTGTACTACCCACATATTGGCTGTTGCCTAGGCATGTGTGTGTGTATGAGACATGGGTTGAGAGTGTGCTCTGGGTAATACTGGGGTTGCTAACTGTGATTGCCTGGCCTTGATGTCACATGTATGGGTATGGATTTGCATCCTAGTCTCTTGGCTATTTCACATCTGTTATCCCTGTACAGTGGACATTGTGATATATACTAGGGCCACCATATAAGAAATTTGCAAACCTCACTCCACTTTGGGCCCATGTGTCACACACTCATCTCCACACAGGATACGAGTTACAAACACACACACACACACGTGTCATATTTGGGATTAGAACCCCTACGTAACTTATTACACTACAGAACTATGCAGCTACAGTACGTGCCATGCCATGGAGATTACTGAAGTACTCTTTCCTCAAAGGTGTATATCACATTGGATGACATCAGCAGGATTGCCAAAGTAGGACATTCAAATTGTAGTGAGTGTGGCTCATCTAAAATGCATTGTTCCTTACAAAGACAGAGACACACACACAAAACATCCACAACCGACATATGTGGATATAGAACCCCTAACAGAGGTCTATATCACACTACAGTGTGGAGCTGTTATAGGATGCACCACAGGGACTACTGGAGAGCTCCTTCCCCAAAAGTATATTTCACATTGGATGTCATCAGCAGGATTGCCAATGTATGGCATTCTAATTGTATGGAGTGTGACTATCCAAAAAAGCATTGCTTTCTACACAGACAGACACACACACTTGCCAAGTCTGGGATTGGCACTCCTACTTAACTATTTTATCACACTACAGCAGTATGCAGTTATGGCATGTGCTACAGAGATTACTGGGTTATAACCTTCCCAGAGTTGTATTTCTAGGTGGATGACATCAGCAGCCTTACCAAAGTAGAGCATTTCAATTGTAGGGGGTGTGACCACCCTAAAAAGCATTGTTTTCTACACAGACAAACAAACACACACATGTGCCAAGTCTGGGATTAGAACTCCTACCTAAATAATTTATCACACAACAGCAGTACACAGTTATGGCACACACTACTGAAATGACTGGGCTACAGCCTTCCCAGAGGTGTATTTCTAGGTGGATGACTTCAGCAGCCTTACCAAAGTAGAACATTTCAATTGTAGGGAGTGTGACCACCCTAAAACACATTGCTCTTTACACAGACAGAGTCAGACAGACACACACACACAGTTGCCATGTCTGGGATTAGAACTCTTCATTAACTAGTTTACCACACGACAGCAGTACACAGTTATGGGACGTGCCACAGAGATTACTGGGCTGCAGCTCACCCAAAGTGTATTTCACAGTGGATGACCAAAGCATGCTTGTCATAGTAGGGCTATGGAGAGGGCAGTGTGTTGCATGGGCCATAACCCATTCATCTAGGGGTTGACAAGCCACATGCGGGCACAGACTGGGTCATATTTCACAGGTACGTGTATACAGCTGCTAGATGACTACTTCCTTGTACAGTCATGTTGCACAGCTAGCACATGCAGAACATACTCTGTACTGCTGAGAGATACTAGTGGCTAGTATCTGCAGTGAGTGACATCTGACACTTGTGGTTGTGGCCTTTTGGCTGTGTGCTGGGTGGGACAGGCCTGGATGGCTTCTTGTCACAGTCACCCTCTTCCACACATCTATGTACATCTGCCTTTGGCTTATTATAGTGTGTTGTCCTTACATATATGCCTATATTCCTGTCCACTGTGTGTGCAAAGCATGAGTGGTGCATACTGAGGAGTGTCTGCACTAGCATCTGCGGCTGCCAGATATGTCTGGTCCACTGGTGTTTGCAGACATGGCCTTCATGTGTTTGTGTGTGAGCATGCCTAGTATGACCTTTCAGTATGTTGTTGACTGACATTGCCTTCATTTCTCTAAGTGTGTGGGCATGCCCAGTATGCCAGTCTTTATTGAATGCATGGATTGAGTCCAGGTAGTTTGTACTGCAGTGCTGATCTTTGTGTTGTACACCTACAGGTAGCATACTGCCTCTGCAGGGTATCCGTCAATCATTTTGCATTGACTGTTACTACATTTCTGCATAGGATGGGGGAGGGGCACACCTGACTATTTCTACATTACTACACAGGATTGGGGGGGGGGGGCACACCTGACTGTTACTACATTTCTACGTAGGATGTGGCCACGCCTGACTATTTCTACATTTCTACATAGGATTGGGGGGCACACCTGACTGTTACTACATTTCTATGTAGGATGGGGGGGCACACCTGACTATTTCTACATTTCTACACAGGATTGGGGGGGCACTCCTGACTGTTATTAAATTACTACATAGGATGGGGGAAAACACCTGACACTTGCACACATTTGCTAGGACTGTACTGCTATGTCGAGTACTCCATTTCATTCTGTAGTCTTACCTATCATGCTAACTAGAGGCATACCAGTGCACTACAGATCTTAGCTTTTATTTTCCTACATATTAGTTTCTGACTTCTTACCCTTCAGAGCTGACATTCCACTGCCTGACCTGCTGTAGTCTGTCTGTGTAGGCCTGGGGGGGAGGTTACCCATAGGCCTCATTCAGAGGCCATAGCACAGCCTTTGTTTGTGTTTGTCTGCACCTGTCCTGCTGGCTGTGACTGTTGTTGGGTATGTGAACTCTCCTGAGTGGCATGTCACTTATCTTGTGGGTGTCCCAGTATTGAGGGTGGTGCTGCTGGGCTGCCTATGTCAGATGCACATAGTACTCTCCCTACACATGGTTAAGCACAGGTAGTGTAATCTTTGGTATCCCTTTTACTGCATGTGAGAGTCAGAGAGAGGTGTTATTCCCCGGCCCCTCCTGTGTCAGTGCATGTGCTATGTTTTGCCTCTTTGCCAAGGCCAGGGCATACTGGGCATGCCTCCATCTGCCTACTGAAGCAGGCTCAGGTTGTTCCTCCTCCAAGTCCCTCTGTGCCTGTGCAGGCCTTGGCAATGGTGGGGGGCTGTGGCTGTATGGCCCTGACCCGTGCTGTTCTTGCTGCAGCTGTTTCCGCTGGATCATATTGTTTAGCATGGCACATACAAGGACAATTTGGGTACATGCAGCTGGTGAGTACTGCACGGCTCCACCGAATGTGCCCAGGCACCAGAACCATGATTGGAGTATCCCAAACAAACGCTCTATTATAATTCTGGTCTGTGCATGTGCCTCATTATGGAGTTTTTGTTCTTGTTCGTGTGTGTGTGCATTTCTTATGGGTGTCATCAGCCATGGCTCCAGTGTGTATCCGGCATCCCCCACTAGGTGACCATCAGGGATGTCCCCATTGGCAAATGTCTGGTACAGCTGTGTCAGATGCCAGATGTGGGTATCCTGATAGCTTCCAGGGCAGCCAGCACACACATTCATTATTATGCCCTGAGCATTGCACATGACTTGGCAATTGATGTAGACCCTACCCCGCTCACCGGGTGGTGCTTTGATGCATATGTGCGTGCAGTCTATAGCACCCACTACCTCAGGGTATTCTGCTATTTGGTGGAACAGTTGCCTATTGCTGGCCAACACCTCATGGGTGTTGGGGAAATATACATGCTCAATGACCTGTGCTGATATAGCATCCAGGAACTGGTGGAGTACCCTGGATGCTGATGCCTGTGAAATCCCCATCATATATCCAGTTGGCCTTTGGAAGGTACCTGTAGCTAGTATTCATAGGCCTGCACACACCTTGATATCCACTAGGATGGGTTCCCCTCTGTTAGCTCTGTGTGTCAGGCGTGGCCAACAAAGCTCAACAATTTGCTGTAGGAGGTCTCTGTCCACCCCATAGTGCTCCACTATCTCCAGCTCCTGTAGCCCCTGGTAGGTTACCCTGGGTCTGTACTCTCTTCTCTGTCTCCTCACTGTGGGTTGGTCGACAGCATTCACATCCTTACCACCCTCAGCCTCTTCCACAAGTTGTTGTATGATAGCTATTGCAGCCCCTATCATTTTGCTGTTGTGAGTGTTGAGTTCCCCGCTTGTTTACACCAGTGGTGTAGAGTGTGGAAAAAATGAGAGGAGAAGGTGTTTGCATTGTTTATAGCAGTGTTCTGGGCTGGTCTGCTGCCTATGTGATTGGCTGATTCTGATACATTTCACCTGCCAGCTATGCTAGTTCTCCTTTGTTACCTTCCTACTGCTGTTTTCCCTTCCCATTGCCTTCCTGTTTAAGCACGGGGGCGCACCGTGCAAAGAGAGTGCACAAATGTGCACACTGCTGATATTTCCTGGTTTAACTTTTTTATTCTGCCTTTAAAACCTGGTGCTCTGCATGCACACCTGCTTAGGCATTGTAAAGAGTGCTAGGCAGGTTTAGACACCCCCCCCCCAGCTTAGCCGTGTTAAGCTAGGAGCAAACCCGAGCCACAGGGCTCTAATCTGCTTACAGTATGCCTGACACCCCCCCCCCCCATGATGTCACCTAACTCCTAGGCTTGCACCAAGCTATTCCTACTCTTACACTGTTGGGACATGAGTCACATGCTGGGGAAAACTGGGATTCACTATCCTTCCCCTCATTTGCATAGGATTGCCTGCTAATGCATAGTTACATGTCTCACACTGAGCCCCCCCCCCCCCCCTTAGCAACCACTACTCACTGGCCATGTTGTCTTCTGCCTGCCATTGACTTGCATGGCAGAATACTGATTTTAGTTAGAATGCTTAATTTAGGTTAATTTTGTTATTTTCCTCCCAATCCCTTTTGCGCGCCGCTGCCCTATGCTTAAACATGCTGTCTGTTTGCAATGCCAATGCCTTATACTTGGCCATTGGCATGCTTACTACATGATATGCAACCTTTATTTGGAGCTGTCACAGCTCCATTTTGGATTTTGCAGAAATGTACTTGGTTACTGAGTACATTTCTCCAGATAGCACTAGTCCTGCACGGCCAGTTGCAAGCTTCCTGGATTGCAAAATCACCTTGTTTGCATAGATTTCTCCTGCAAATGGGGTAATTTGCATACAGGGGCTTATTTCATGCAGGATTAGTGCAGGAGTGCTCTGGCACACCCTGCAGTCTGTCTCTGGATTGCACGGCAGACATATTGCCTGCTTGAGCTCCTACACCGATCTTGCATGCCGTGCAAGCTATAGGGAATCCAGTGGTACATTTTAAACATCTGGCCATGTATATTACATTTTTAGTGTTGCAAGTACCATGTCTCTTTAAGAAAAATTATTTTGCTGTAACACAATGTAAAAAATAAATATCTATAGAGATATATTTACAAAATTGGCAATTATAACACTTTTGAGTACCAAATTTGTTGATCAATGAACACTTCATATAGTTCTGCTGTTCTTTATACCATTGTTGATATTTGAGTTTAGTTTGGTTTTTATACCCAAAAGATAGATGTTCAAGTGATATATCTTTAAATACGGGCATATGTGTTAGCATATGCCAATGTCTTTTAATTATGTCTTTACTCTTATCATATGGCAAGATACAGCTAAATGTATTTTTATTATTACTAACTCTTTCCTTATGCTTCTTGACATAGCCTTCAGAAAAAAAATTGAATATATGTTTTTATTAACATCCTCTTTTGTGCAGTCTTGTAGTTGGCATATATAATTTGCAGGGGGTTTGGATTAAAACATAAAACAAGTTAGATTTTTTTTTGATGTTCGAGTTTTCGGAAACTCGATCATATGGTCCTGACCATATGAATTTCGAGTTTCTGAAAACTCGATCATCTGATAGGGATCCCCAATCTAGGCCTGTAGAAAGTGTCCTGAACTGGGGTGAACAATCTATGTAGCATAGTATATCTTTGCATAAAATATTTCACTAGAAAGTCATGACATATAATACACTATAAAAATGAGTAGTTTACAGTATATTTTATTAGTCACGTTTTCACCAAATGCGGTCAGGAATTTTTAATAGATATTTTAGTAAGCCAGTGTCCTCTGCTTTGAATTTTGCATAAATATACCTACCACCTGAGACAGTGTATTTTCTTATGTGATAGCGCAGTGTCCAGGACTTCAGAAAATTTCATTTTATCAAAACTTTAAACAGATACACTCTGATCAAGAGAGGTAGCCATTATCTTCCTTTGGCAAAGCAGTATCAATAAATCATGCCAGGATAATACCTATGCTATACCAAGCCAGGTATCAGCTTGTCATCTATGGCATTAGGCCAAACTTCTCATTAAAGACAGCTGAAATGATACCAGAATATTCGAGATGCAGGCCAGATGTGACAGCTGTGAAACAGGGATGTCACCACTATTCATTTTATTTTGCGTCAGCCTAGGAAACAGATTACAAAGTGGAGTACATCATAAGAAAATAACATAAATGAGTGGTGAATGCTTCGTGAAACTGAGTGTTGTGTTTTTAAAATTCAGCCTTACCCTGTGAGAAAGAGGAAGTAATACAACTATGTATCCATCTGCAGTTATCAGTTTCTTCTGTCTCTCTCTCTCTCTCTCTCTCATTACTGTCTTATTAACCTTTGAACTACAATGATTCTGGAAAACTAAGAATAGTCATCTGTTCTATTCCTGTTCAGTGTGTCTTGAGATGTATGCAATATAAGACACTAAATGAATCTAAATTATGAATGTATATTACTTTAAATGTAGTCTTTGAATATTACCAAAATTACAGAAAGTAGAGGAAATATTTCGCTTGACTAGCCTTCGTATGCAACACTTTAAAGGCTGAATTTTAAATGGGTACAGTCCTTTACAAGTAGCATGAGGTTAACTGCGGCCACATATGTAAGTTCTTTTTATGATCTTTGCTCCATAGGGCATTCTCAGTAGACTCATCAGAGTAGCCTGAGTGATCTCACTTTTATAGTCAGACCTCTAAATGTTCATAGATCCGCAATGAGGTCTTTTGTATTAGATAACCCATCATCACCTTCGCAGCTTAGGCCTCAGTTTAAAACTTGAATAGCTCTCATGTAAATCAGTGACCAATTTAAGGTTCTGGCTTTTCTTGATGATGAACATTTAGAAGTACTGTAAAACGAGCCCTATCTGTATTCCTTCATAGATGGTAGTGACTGGACCCCTCCCCCATAATCCAAGTGTTTCTCAATCTAGCCATTATGAAGTCATCTCTGCTGATCACAAAACCTATGAAATGATTCTTGGTTCTTTAGCTCTGTGAAAATGATGAACTACTCAAAGGCACTCCTTACTTCCCATATGTTTCCTCTCTGAGATAAAGCCATTATGTAAATCACAGCTTCACTGAATTTTAATAGACTCCACTGATTAATGAAGTCATTAATATTATAGTAGGCGTTATGCTTTGTCAGACACAGTTTTTGTCAAACATCATGTTTTTGTCCATTTATTTCATTTTTATTGTGGTCTAATGTTCTGGTGAATAGATAAAACAAAGGTACTGCTTTTTTCCACTCATTTGAATTTATTGCAATGACTGATACTGTGGTTTGAAAAATAACATAAAACTAGCTCAGAAAATAGTAGATAAACATTTCTGTTAACAGGATTGATCTGTTCAGCAGGGACTTGCACTGCAGTGCTTAGAAAACTGCTATCCATGTCTGTGAACGTAGCTAAAAATAATGCACTGTTCTGATAGGAAGCACGGTTTGTTTTGGCAAGGCATACACCATGTCCACACTGCAAAATCACCCATGTAGACCACTGACTGTCATGATTTGACAGGTCTGACGATGCTGACAGACCTGTAGCATAATATATACTTGCATCTAACATGTCAAAGAAATGTAAAATCTGTTGAAACAAACACACCGCTTCACAGCAGTGAAACACAAAAAATCATAATAAAATAGTCTGTGCTCAAAATTTGGAAGGCAAGAAGCGTACCAGGAACCAATCCCACTCTAAACTCAAAAGGCAGCCAGTGTGCTCAAAATTCAAATGAAAACAAAAATGAGTATTTATCAGTTTACTACTGAAGGGAGCATATAGACCCATTTCAAAAGAGATGAAAATGTCACAGGCCTCTTCAAGGCTTTGAAATTTAATTAATTGTGTTTTGGCCTGGGCAGAGGGGACTAGCACCCTTCATCAGTCTCAGAGAAGGCTTGAAATCCGCATGATTTGTGCCTGCTACTTCATTTTCTGACAGAGTTTTGCTGAAGATTACACATAGCAGTAGAGCAGTGGGAACAGAGGCATAGCCAGGATGGGACAAAGGGAGCAGCAGCCCTGAGTGCAAAATGTTAGGGGATGCAATTGACAGATACCAATCAGTCATGTGCATCTCCTGCTTTCAGAAATGAATTCTGGTATTGCATTTGTTGTAAGAAATGAATCACTTTAGCTCTGTGTGTGCTGTGCATGCCATAAATTGAAGCAGTTTGCTACAGTTTAAAAATATTTATTTTATTGTTTTATTTATTTTACATTTGTTGACCGGGCTGGTCTAGCTGGATATGTTTCCATTTTCAGTAGAGGCCCGGGGAGAAAAGCTCCAGAAATAAACCACACCAAACAGATTATTACAAAATTCAAAAAGTGTATAACAATATAAATTATGGTAGGCTATGAGACACAAATTGAGTTTGCAATTAAAGTATGGGACAACTAAGAGACGCGTTATATTAACACATAATACATATGCAGATATTTTTAAAGTTAGAATATGTGGGGATAGCTCCAAGACATTGTTAGGAAAGACTTACAACCTTGGTTACTGTAGTGTAATCCTGCCAGTCTATTTCTTAAGGGTTAGTCAGTAAAGGGAGAGAAGGAGGAAATGTAAAGACTTGACAGGAATACTGCCTTCCGGATACATAAGAGGCTGTATTTTGAATAATTATAAATGAGCCACAGATAGCTTAAAGGACTTACAACATTCAGAGGAGTATACAGCATAGAGGGGAGGACAGTAGCTAGTTAAGAGAAACTGCATAGTATTAGTCTGGGTAACAGCAAGGGCAAAGCCAGTTAGTTTTAAGGTGATTCTTAAGTCTTTGTTTAAAGAGTGGAAGGGAGGGGAGTGAGGTTAGGTCAGATGGCAGGAGGTTCCATTGTTTTCCTGCGGTATTGGAGAACAGTGAGTCACCAGCCAAGTTACATGACTTGGTGGTGCTAGCTAAGAGTTTATTAGAGGAGCGTAAAGAATTAAGATTTCTATAGGGTACTATAAGGTTGTTGAGTATTGGTGTGTTGTTGGGTTGGTAAAAGATCTTATCAACAATGGTAAGTTGAGAAAGTATCAGGATGTTTTTTTAGTTCGAGCCAGTCTAGCTGATGAAGGTTAAGACAGTGGTGAGTTCTGTATGGGTTTCCAGTGGCAAATCTAGCAATACTGTTATAGGAGTTGGCTAGCTTAGCAAGATTACTTTTTTTTAGATTAGTGTATATGGGTGCAGCATATAGAAGAGTTGAAATTAGGTGGGTGTGGGCAATGATAGTTCTGACTGTGGGAGTTAAGAATGGTTTTATCCTGTAAAGGGAGCCCAGTTTTTTTATTAACAGATTTACTAGTATTATTGATGTGAATATCAAAGGTAAGGTTATTATCAATTGTGAATCCTAATAGTTTGGTGGAAGAGTCGGGGGATATCATAGTGCCATTATTGGATTGGATGGAGAAATTTAAGGGTGAGGACTTGGTATTAGTTGTAAACAGTAGTAGCTTGGCCTTTTTGGCATTCAGAAGAAGGCACCATTTCAAGAACCAAGCCTCTACTGTGCTAAAGGCTGTCTGGGTTAAAGATTGGAGTCCAGATATAGAGTTGGTGGAGCATATGATTGTAGAGTCGTCAGCATATTGTATACAGGTGGCTTGTGGAATAACTGTTTGTAGGTCATTTATGAATAAGGAAAAAAGGAGAGGACCAAGAATAGATCCTTGAGGGACACCAATGGAAATAGGTAGGAGAGATGATAGTTGATTCTCCAAAGAACTGCTTGCTGTCTATTACTAAGGTAAGCTCTCAACCAGAGAATTGCTTTTTCATCTAGAGACAGGGATGACAGAGTGTTTAGGAGTAAGGAGTGGTTAACCATATCAAAGGCTTTAGACAGGTCAATGAAGAGTGCTGATAAGAGGGTGTTATTATTATGGTTGTTATTGAAGGTATTGGTGAAGGATAGGAGAGCTGAAGTGGTACTATGAAAAGGCCTGCAACCGTGCTGACAGTTTGCAAGAATGTTATGTTGAATTAAGTAGTTCATTAGCTGATGGTGAATACATTTTTCCACAACCTTGGCTAGAGGAGAGAGCAGAGCTATAGGCCGTAGTTAGAGTAGTCATTGCTTAGGTTCATAGGTTCATAGGTTAGTACTAAGCTTACTGCCCTTGCAAGCCATTTTAAGCCTAGCCAGTTATCCCTTGTGAGACTCAAACCCTGCACCTTGTGTATGTAAGGCAAACACCTTAACCATTAGGCCACCTTTGTGTAATGGAATAATGTGGGAGATTTTCCAGAGATTTGGAATGGTTCCTTCAATAATGGTACGGTTTATCAGAATAGATATAGGATAAGCGACTACTTTAGCTGAAAGTTGTAGATATTCAGACGGTAACTGATCGGCAGAAGGGGTACTAGACTTAAGTTTGTGGATGAGTTTTTGGATGTATGAGGTAGATATAGGTTGTAGTTGGAATGGTGGCCAAGAATCAGGTGGGGAGTTAGGTAGATCAGAGTTGTCTGACGCTAATTGAGTAGCAAGCATTTGATGGTGCTTGTGAAGAAGGTGTTAAAGGCATTGGCAGTTTGATGGGTGGTATTATTTTCAGACCCTAGAGGGGAAGGTGTACTAGAGTGGCCAGGATGAAGGAGTTTATTTAAGGTTGCCCAGAATTTATGTGGATTATTGTGGTGAGATTGCTGTAGATTACAATAGTAGTTTTTTTATCAGAAAGAATAGCTTTTTTGTTGCATTTCTTAACTGTCTAAATGTTTGTTGTTCTGAGACTTTTCTAGTTCCTCTCCACTTAGCCCAGGATTTATTTCTAAAAATACAGACAAGCTTTTATTTATTTATTTATTTTTGTCATAGTTGGGGAACATTGATCTGGACCTAGTTTGCACCTGTCATCAACAAATTATCACTGGTCAGATTTGGTGAATAATGCTGTAGTCTACTTCTATATTGTCAGAGCATAACTCTGGCATTTGCACCTGGTTTTGGTTGGATGAACATGGAGTTTACTGTTCCCTTATTAGGGCAATCATTGCGTACAATGCCCCATTTGGTATGTACCTCACTAGACACCTGCAACAACTGGAGAGTACCTCACAAAGAGGATCCTAGGCCTTAAACACTCGTCTTATATGGAAAGACTCAAAAAACTCCAACTATTCTCTGTCTCATATCGCCTACTTAGAGGTGATCTCTGCTTGACTTACAAAGCCATGTCTGACCCAGCTTTTTTAGAAATGCTACATCTAAAGAAATCCCAATCCCTCCGCACCACATGCTAAAGAGACCTCAATCTCATTACCACAATTAACAGAACATGCTGGAGGGACAGGTTCATAACCCAGAGACTGCCCATGCTATGGAATACACTTCCCATACATGTCAAGCAGAGCACCTTGCTGACCCTCTTCAAGAGAAATCTTGATGAGTGGATAGGAAACAGAAAATTCACCCTGGGGATAATTCCAGTGGCACTACTCAACAGAGGCACTGGGATCTAAGGTTGGGTGGCACTATGCCAAAGAAATCCTATGGCTAGGCTTGTAAAGGCCCCAGGGCCATTACCCTAGTACACAGCTATGAACCACCTATGAACCTATGTGAGTGTCACATTGCATACCCATTGGAATATGCATGTTAGTGCAGTTGCTGTTATTCTGTCAGCCTACTATCTTTGCAGGGGAAAACTGTTGACTATGTCCGTATCTCCAAGCCTTTACAACCCTAGTAAGTATGGCTGTGTCCTAATCCCTTACTCTAGGGGGATGTGAGGTATAGTAGGTCTGTAGCAGCTACCTTTACATACAGCTGTGTATGCAGCCTACAACACATAGGGTGGTTTGTGAACAATCTGTTAGACAGCAAGCTGTATGTGTAACTGTGTCAGCTGTGTTAGGCTTGTCATTACTGCATAGCCAGAGCAAGGGTACTCTATACATCGCAATTAGGGCATGTGCTTAAGGTACATCTGTTATGCAACAGTGTGAATAACAGAGTGGTAGGTAACATATCATTAGGCAATATGGATATGTGCATTGTATCTCTGTTTGCAGGCCTTTATCTTGTAAAACTGGGTAGCAGTTAATTAAGTAGCAGTAAACTGTGGAGATTAAGACTGCAAGACACAGTCATTACATGCTGTGTCTACATTAATGTAATTGAAGTGCGTCACAGCACTGGAGTCAAACCCAGACTGTGTGTGGCAAAATGTACGTCATGCAAGGCATTTAACAGACTGAGTTACTGAGATGATGCAAAAACATCTCTATTTGCAAGATATATGTGCACATATACAGGCTGTGAGAGACATTTCTACATCCATGAGTAAGTGCGTGGCTTTATATGGTTGTATTTCTGCATGAAGGTCCCAGTTGTACATGTAGTTTGCCATTGCTGCCTTAGCAGGTTTCTTTCCACATGTTGCTGATAAAACAGCACATCCATTGGTATGTCTTTGGCTGCCCACTGGTGTATTATTGCACCAAAGTCCAAGGTACACTCCTATTTTTCCCATTCCATTTATATATCATTTACATGCTTAATGACAGTAGCTAGCAGTCAGTATGTATAGCTGAAAACACATGGGCACCCTAAAACCTGTGTAGCATGGTGGGTTAATGCACTGTCTATAGTTGAGAGGAGGCCTGGGTTCCAGACTTGATAGAGGTGTTTATTTTCTACATGTGAGTAACAATGACATAGAGACATATTGACATTAAAGCTCTTTAAAGCTCATTTAAATTGAGCCATGCACAAATCTGGGCAAACCTGTGCTAAAAATATATAAAGAAAAGAAAAAGGGGATGATAGTACAGTGGTGAAATGGGGGCAAGCATGGGGGAAAAGATAGTTAACAGCAAGTAGGTTTGTGCATGAAGGGTGTGGGAAAGGACAATAGCTATCCATTTCTTGTACAGCAACAGCTGTGTATTTTGATAGATTTTGTAGATGAATTTAGACTCTCAAAAACCAGAGAGAAGGTTGAGGACAACATAAATGTATTGTCAAGCCAATTGGACCTCATAGTTGTGTCCAGTGGACACATGTGTGAAATGGAGAGCTACGTATGGGGAGATATTCTTTTGTGGAACAGGTGCCCAATGTATGTTTTAAAGAGAGAGTGGAATGTTGGGGAAGGGACATAGGTACATGTGGAGAGGTCAGTTAAGTAGGAGAGGATGCAATAGCAGACAGACAAGACAAACAAGACATCAGCCAGGGGTGGTGTGTGACACATGAGGGAGTAAACACCTTGGATGGGGAGGGTGTTGTGGAATCGGAGATGCATGTGCCTCCAAATATCAGCAGCATGAATGAGATCTCCACCCATGGGCAGTCGACCCTGCTCCTTCAGTGCCCTGAAGGTGGCTGTGGTGGTGGAGGCTGGGAACCAGAGCCATCCTACCCCACAAGCTTGACCAGAGTGCCCTCAGTCTGGTGCAGGTGACATTCATGGCTCTCATGAACAATCCTGCACACCATGGTCAGTAGTTGCTGTTGGGTGAATACTGCCTTTCTGCCACCACCCACTCCCAGGGGGAGTTCAGACACTGTCACCTGAGATGGTTCCACCTGATGCTGTAGGTGGTGCAGGGGAAGAGGAAGGGGCATCACCAGCCTGGGTCCCAGATGTGCCATGACCTGGTACCATGGCCAGTTGAGGTATGGTAGGATCACAGGGAACCGGCCTACCCTGACATGCCATGGTGATGGAGGTATAGCAGTAAGTATAGGTTAGTTATGAACAAAACATATTGTTAGTAATAACAGCATGCCAGAACAGTGGAAATAACCCAATTGCATAACATTGCATATTATGTGAAACACAACAATAAATAACAGAACAGTCAATATAATAACAGCATGCCAGTAACGGTTATGGCATAAGGCCAACAAAATAGGTAATTCAAAGAGACACGTTAATATGCAACCATTATAATACATAACAATAATAAACATATGCCCCAAAATACAATTTAATTTAACAACATATGTTAATAGTGAACCATAACCAATGAATAACAATAATAAATAAATAAAGATAAGGGGAGGGGAGAGAGAGAAACACAGGGCATTAATACTATTATTGGCTATATACTTGACAACAGTACTACTATCTATTCAACAAGTCTGTCCTTTCCTTATGTGCATAAGTTTCCTTTAGCTGCTGTAGCACATACATGCCTCTCAAACTATCTGCATGGGAGAGTATGGGCCAAACAGTAACAACTATGGGTACACAACTACACAAAACACATGCACATCTGGTGGACCTATATAATTACCAAGGTGTACTGTGGGCTGATGTACTGTTACTCTGCTATTTAGGTAATCATGTTGATGATAAACCTATGACAGAAGGATTACACACTACTAAGTATATTATGTGACAGTGTGACACATGAGAGACATGTATCATGCCTTGCATGGCAGGCATGGGGATAGAACCCAATAGCAGTGACTGGAGAAGACATCTGCATGGCATGCTTGAATTGTTTGCAGCAACATTCTTACAGACACTCCAGGTATACAGCCATACTAACAATACATGTTACTTATTTCACTTTGTTTTATTTTAATACTATTATTTTTTTATGTTATCCTGTATTTTCATATTCTTGCTAATGATTCAAACAGTCTATGACATCTAAACACACATTTATTTACCGATAATATGGGCTGCCTCACCCATTTACCTGAAGTTCCTGTGGAAAGAGAAGTTGTGAGGTTGTGAGCATTATGTAGTGAAACCTAGCACTAGATTCAAACCCTGGTCTCTGTGTGCCAAAATGTACTTTATACAGTGCATTTAACAAACTGAGATATTGAGTCACTGCTGATTACTGATTGACTGCTATTTGCCTAGAGCTTACCTGAAAACAAAATATGACCTGGCAGTACTATTATACTAGCCTGCAGTGACAGTAGAACACACATGCATAAAGTAAAAGCATGATAGAGATAGTAGGTAACCTATACATTGCCAAATAGACTGCAGGAGTACACAATATATTGTTAGTTGGTTTAAATATCTGTGAAGTCAGCAAACAATATCAGATCATGGCACTGGCTACCTCACCCTTATACCTTGCTTACCTGCTGTTTATGAATGACAGAAAATTATGTGAACAATAGTGGCCTAGAATCAGCCTTGAACGGTACTATATGCATTAAACAATTCATTTGGCAGCCATTATATTTGCAGTCTACAGCTATTACACTGTTATACTTGACTACAGCATTTTTACTCATTGCCCGAATACATATAGCTCAACTGCAATGGTTAAAGCAAGACATTCCAGATATACACAATTTACCTTGGTGTTATTAGTATTGGTTGATATGTTCTTGCAGAACAGTTGTCATAATTCATTTCTTACAAAACAGTTGTACTTCCACACTTATTACATGACAGACTTTATTGGACATATCTTCATGCAGTTCCTGGAATAATTTAGAATTTTTATTGCACAGCAGTTGTGATTATGCAGATGTTGCAATACATCTCTAATGCCATGCTTATTGCACTAGAAACTTTATTGTAAATACTTTCTTACAGTTAATGCTTTACTCTTCCCTGCTTATTACACTACAGTTGGCAGTATTCTCTTATTACAGTACAGATTTAAGTCCACATTCATTGCAATACAATATTTACTGTATATACCTAATTGCAGTTAATGCTTTACTCTTTCTTGCTTATTTGACTATAGTTAGCATAATACACTTGTACTCACCACACTCACAGTGCAACCTGGCCAAGTGCCTGGCATGCGTCTCAAGGTTGTGAGCCCTCTCCTCTGCAGCTTTTGGGAGAGAAGAACATATGCATACCAGTTTAGCAGACATTCAGGTTAGATATTGGTGGTATAGAGGTAAAAGTACTTGCATACATATGGGACATCCTCTATCCTAAATTCTTGCACTCGGGTGTCCAAGAGATCCCCCTTATGTCTCTTCAAGTCATAGTAGTGGTAACAATACTGCTCACCTGTGCGAGGGATACTAGTTGTAGTGGTGAGGTCCTTTGCCAGCCATTCCCAGGCCTTCACACCTCTATGCAGAAGCTGATCTTCATGGATTTTTGCAAGGAGTCCAACCATGACCCTGGACTCCAGGATGCCCCAACACTGTGCCCGAATGCACAAACTCTCAAGAGCACCTGTCATAGTATCCTTCAGAGACAGAACTCCAACAGATTATGCTGTATTCCTACCTATTGGGCTTAATATAGCCTGTTTTACCAGCCTTAGATGCCATTGGGCAGCATTAAAAAATGTGGTGCATGGCTTAGCAATGCACAAACCAGTGCAGCTGAGCTGAGTAGTGTGAAAACTCGAAGACCCATATGCTTAGCAGTGTGCAAACTAGAAAAGCAGAGCCAAGCAGTGCATAAACATTTTTAGCTGTTATTGTATTTATGCTGTGCTTAACAGGTCTTAGCATGTCATAGCAGAGCTTAGTGAAGAGCAATGGGCCAGCATTTAAAAAATAATTGGTATACTTTGTATTTCAAAAATCATTTCTTATTTCCCTTCCATGTATTCAAACAGATTGTGCCAACAGCTATGCCAAACTTGCCCTTGCACAATGGGAATCAGAGGTGATTTTAGATAACAATAGGTTCTGCCAGTATATTCTATACTATAAAAGGTTTGTCAATGACATCCTTTTACTATGGGGAGGCCCCCTAGAGTTGCTGTCAGAATTTGTTATATATTTGCATTCTACTACTTAATTTCTGAAGTTCACTCGTGTTCTCCAGCAATGAGATAGCATTTCTTGATGTCATGATTAGTAAAACAGAGCTGGGCAGATTAATACTCCTCTTTCTGGAAAAGCCTGCAAGAAGAATCCATTGCTACATAAAATAAAAGTATGCATCCTCGTCATTGAAGAATGTACTCAAGGGTCAATTTGTAAGGGTGATATGGCTATGCAATGATGGCAGCATGCCACATAATGCATTTCAACAGCTTAAATCTGATTTTTTTTAGCTAGGGGGCTATGTGGAGAAGGAAATTGAGGTTTGTATGACTCACGTTCTCTCAGAAAGAAAAGCTAGAGGTAAAGCGTACTTTTCATCACAGGCCACCAAAAGTAATGGTACATCAACTCGTTCATCTGAGCAATCTTTGAGAGTTCCTGTTAAATACTTCAGTGATGTTAATATTTTTTGTGATATTATTAGGAAGCACTGGGGATATTGGCAGTCTCTGAGGAGCTGAGAGGTGTTATAACAGACACAGCACTGTTTTTTTAGTAATAATTTTAGCCTGAAGAGACAGCTGTGTTACAAGAACGAGGTGAATAGAAATATACCCAGGTCCCAATGACAAGGAACGTATCCTTGTCGGAGATGTTGTGCCTGTAATCTTATACAATCTGACATGATGTTTAAGCAGCCTGTGTTAGGTGTCTCCATTGAATGCATGCTTAAGCTGATTGTACCACCAGGAATTTGATTTATTTATCTTTTTGTATGGTCTGTTATGCTATTTATGTTAGAAAGACCAATCACTCCTTTAATGAGTGGATACACGAACATGATAGAGACATTAAGAATGGCAAGAAAGAAAATTCCTTAGCACAACATATAAGAGAAGGTGGCCATCATGGCTTCAAATTTTTAGTCTTAGAGGTTGTAGAAGCTAATATTAGGGGTGAGGACCTTAGAAATAGAACTGAGATGAGAGAACAAGCCTGGATTCTTTATTTGCAAGCAGACAGATATCCAGGCTTAAATGAAACGGTCTCTTTAAAACCGGCTTTGAAAGTCCAGCCACTCCCACAACAATTTTGGTCTTGGTGAACAGTCTTAAAAAGTTTTCTGTATATAAGTTTTCTTTCTGAGTGGTTTGCATTTCATTGTTGTCTTAGTAGTAATTACAGTTTCGTAGAGTTAATGATTGTATTTTTATTTTTATAAATATTTAAGTTTAATTGTAGAACTTTTTGCAGGAAATGATGTCAGGATTTAATTGGTATATTAGCTTCATGATTATGCTATTTCATCTGATGAACCTCTTCAAACTCAGTTTGGATCAGTAGATGGGGACTCACAAATTCACACCTGGGGTAGCTCCTATGTCCCTTATAGACAGGGGCAATCTAAATACTCAATGCAAAGCACACATTCATGCCATCCTCTTGCCCCTAGGTGGCAGCTATTGGATACATTTGGGGTATATTGGCTATGTTTGTAAGGACCCTTAAGCCATTAGCCTAGTAATCTCCTATGAACCTATGAATCTTAAAACAGAACAGTATAGAAACAATAACTATGCCTTTTTGGAGGGATAGGAAAGCACTATTCTCAGATGAGATTTATGTAACCTAGCATTTATCTTCTGAGTTTATTGGGAGACTAGTACTTTCATAGCTTGGAACACTGAGATTTAGACACAACAAAATAATACTGAAAAGTATAGAATTGTGAAGAAAGTATACATTAGTTTCAGTTCTTAACACAGATGTTATTAGGGAAGTAAGTCTAGCACTTTGTATGAATTGCGATAATCAGCATATTGTTGTACCCCCAGATATGTAGACATTCATGTTTGCTTTTGAACATGGATTCACTCTTTGTGGTGTTTTTTTTCTTTTTCTTTTTTCTTTTTACAACAGTTGTGTGGTCATGGAATTAGTTTATGTAAAGGGGGGACAAAAACATGTTTATAGGATATATTTATTGTGGGGAAGTTTTTCAGTGAAATGAGTTTTCACTGTTATAATAGGGATCCATATATATATGGGTGTACTTCTGAAGAACGAAACTTCACTACTTCAAACTTCAAAAGTACACCCACAGTAACGCGAAAGTACATTTTCACGAAAATGCACTTTAGCGAACCTGCTAGACCGAACGGGCTAGCAGTCACGGACCTTAGGGTTAGGGCACAGGTTAGGGTAAGTGGACAGTTAGTAGGGCTATCCCCTTACCTTGACCCATTCCCTAACCCTAAAGTCCGTGACTATCGCACCACAGTGGAAGACATTCCAAATCGGGCTATGTCCTCCACTGTGGTGCGACAGTTACAGACCTTAGGGTCAGGGCATGGGTTAGGGTAAGGGGATAGTTAGTAGGGCTATCCCCTTACCTTGACCAGTGACCTAACCCTAAGGTCCATGACTATCGCACCACAATGGAAGACATTCCAAATCGGGCTATGTCCTCCACTGTGGTGCGAATCACGATCTAGGTTAGGGCACAGGTTAGGTAAGGGATAGTTAGTAGGGATATCCTTACCTTGACCAGTGACCTAACCCTAAGGTCCATGACTATCGCACCACAATGGAAGACATTCATGGGTCTATGTCCTCCACTGTGGTGCGATAGTCACGATCTAGGTTAGGGCACAGGTTAGGGTAAGGGGATAGTTAGTAGAGCTATCCCCTTACCTTGACCCGTGCCCTAACCCTAAGTTCCATGACTATCGCACCACAGTGGAGGACATAGCCCATTTTTTAATGTCCTCCATTGTGGAATGGTAGGTTTGTTCAGTTAGCTTAAGTGAAACTGCACTTTCGTTAAAATGCACTTTTGCTTAAGTGGGGATGTACTTTCCCATTTCGAAAAAGTGAATTTTCATTGTAGGAAAGTACACCCATAGATATATATATATATATATATATATATATATATATATATATATATATATATATATATATATATGGTTCCCATTCAGAAGCCTGAAACATCATAAGCCTGAAAATCAAAATCCTGAAACCAAAAGCCTGAAAATTCAGAATCCTGAAAACTCAAAATCCTGAAAGCCCAAAATCCTGAAAGACCAAAATCCTGAAACTCAAAATCCTGAAAACACAAATAATGCTAATATGTCACTATAAAGACACTAATATCTACCAACTGACCCTGACCCTAACCCTAACCCTAAGGTCCGCCACTATCGCACACTCACCTGACCCGCGCCCTAAACCTAACTCACTTAAACCGCCCCTAACCCCAATATTTGTCACTATTGCATACATGCCTAACCTGCGCCCTAACCCTATCTCACTTACCGCCCCTAACCCTAAAATAAAACCAACCGCACACTTACCTGACCCCAACGCATGACCTAACACCACAGGGCTAACAATAGCAAAGCCACAATGACATCAGTATGTCTATTTTGTGTTTTCAGGATTTTGAGTTTCAGGATTTTGGTCTTTCAGGATTTTGGGCTTTCAGGATTTTGAGTTTTTAGGATTCTGAATTTTCAGGCTTTTGGTTTCAGGATTTTGATTTTCAGGCTTATGATGTTTCAGGCTTCTGAATGGGAACCATATATATATATATATATATATATATATAGATATATAGATATATAGCTATACGTTATATATATGTATTTATATATATATCTATATATGTATTCAATGGAAGTTCATTTGACTGAATACAAAATCAATGAATACAGTTGACTGAAAACTCCTTTGACTGAATTGCAATGGATAGAAAGCATTCTAAATCATAAATATACTGTAATTTTTGTTGTTTTTTCTGGGGCTTTGCTCCCCATACCGCCTTTAGTTAAAAATTCTACCTCCACTGTCACACAACTATAGATAAAAGAAAAAAAAAACGGAAACATCTACAGATCTGGCGGGGTACAACATGATGGTGGGCATTACCAATCCAAACAATCTCTTCTAGGCTCACTTTCCTAATAACGCCTTTCATCAGAAATGACACTACTACATATTGTGTATAGACTTCTAGGTTTCTATCAGCTGTGATTTAGGCAAATTACTTTTCACTCAAATGTGTTTTCAGTCAGTTGTGTTCGAACATTTATGAATCAGTCAAATGCTAAAGATCCATATATATTACAGTGAACTGCCTATCAACAACATAGGAAATATTTATATATTTTAATAATAAAACCATACAAAGTGATTATATAGGTGACCCCTTTTTCTAAGCATTAAATATCCTTCAGTGGGGGCAAAACTCTACAATAGCAGACTCAACTTCAAAACGCCATTGGGCAGTCTGGTATTGTCCTGTACTTCCTAACCTGTCAAGTACTGCCTAACTTGTCAAGTGTTGATTATGTATATGGACTGTTACAAAGACCTTTTTAACCCAAGACCAAGTACAAAAGAATATTTAAAAAAACATCTCACAATTCCTTCATACAGCAGTAAGGCAGATTCTCTTGCTTTTGGCATACAATTCTTTCAAAGTGCCTCTTAGCAATAAAGCAAATAATGTAAAGTGGTACAATTCAATACATAATCATAGATCCTTCAAGTGACATACACTGCCAGAACTTCCAGTCTGTTTGGTGTTAAATTTTCTAAAATGCAGTGGAATTTGCCAGTAATAGCTTTGACAACAACATTCAAAGAAGGTTTCAAGACTGGAATGATTTACCTGTACATCTTAACATTTCTAAAACATTAATTTAACATGAGTTTATAATAATGCTTTGATAAAAATAAATGTAGTGCTGGGTGGCTTTTGGCCATAATGGGCAGGCTACATAGATCTTGGTCCCTTGCCTGTAGATATGACGCATATGATATGATATATCTCTCTATATAATAGATATATGATATTATAGGATTTGAACACTGACTTTAAAGGGTAAAACACAAGTCACTTGAGTCTGTCCATGATAATTTAATCTCACCATGTTGAATATGTTGCTATCTCCAAGTAACAAATGCACAGGTCTGTTTTTACAGACTAATATCTATTTTCCTTGTTCACAGCCTTTAAGTTGAATTATACTATAGAGATGAAAGGAGGACAACAGACACAGATTTGCATATCTTCTCTTCAAGTTCCAAATATACACAAACTACAGAGAACATTTTGCTTCTAATCACATGTGGCATGTTTTTCCTTAGCTCAACTCTAGAAAAAAAGTTCTACCTTACTTTACTAATGGTTACTTTCGAACATTAATAATTGCTTCTTATTCTCTTGTTATCCTTCCTAATTACAGAGCATCTTAGTTTGATGCTTGCACTTTGTACAGAATGTAAAATGAAACTTTCCCTCAAGGCTGAAATGATAACTTCTCCTTCTTCTTAAACATCAGCAGAATTACGTTGATCTTCGCTGACATTGGAGATGACAGTGAAGGGCTACTCACTTGTCACAATATCTAGTACATGAAAGGTCAGATCTACTGGAGTAGAAATGCTGATAAGTAATGAGGAGAAAATTAAACTGAAGGTGTCTGCTTCAAGTAGAGTAATTTATTTCATTTTACATTAATCAGTGTATTAACTTGATCATTACTTTAGATATGTTTCTTTTACAGATGAGATCCGCAAAAGACAGCATAAAGTGCAAAGCAAAACTTGAACAGATGTGTACAAGAGGAACAATACACAAGTGAGAAGCATGCATAAGGGATATAAATGAGTCTTAGCAGTACATGTACACATTTAATTTAATTTTAGCTGGCAACTGCTTTAAGTTCCTGCCTCAGATTAAACTACAGTAGCTGACATACAAATGCATAGATAAGGATAAGGGTTGCATTTCCTGAGATGATAACAATATCTGCAAATGTTTTTCATTGTGTTTTTGCTGTATGTCATCTTTTGCCAACTATTATTAATAGATATCTATGCTATATAACCTGATGATTCGTACTTTTTGACCAGTGAAATTCTGAACTGTGTAATATGTGATTTATAATTGTTTGACCTGTGTAGAACTGTCTAAAATATATCTGGAGCTTTTCTCCCTGGGCCTCCACTGAAAAAGGACCTGTGTCCAGTCGGACTTTCCCAGTAAAAAAATTTAAAATAAAATAAAATAAATAGGAAGGCATTAGTAGGACCCCCTATGACTGGGGCAGAATATGAAGAGAATGCCATAATGGAATCAAAACTGCCTTATTCCCACGGAGGTAATCAGCCATGTGCACATATTACTACTAAGGAAATGTGATGACTTTTAGGATATTGCAAGGAGGAGTTGCTAAGAAAACAATCAACAAAAATTGGCTAGATTGGAAACTATGGGAAAATGGAGGAGCAGGTCACTAGAAGATGTAAGGTTCTGCTGTGCACTTCTCAATATACATCATAGTTTGACAACCGGGGGGGGGGTTGGGGGGGCAGACCATTACACACAGGTGGATTTAGCTCAGCTTTTCTTTTAAAATAGACTATTACACGGCTTATAAAACTTTCAATTAACATCTTTTCCTGTGAGACCCAGTAAAAAATATTCTACCATTATGATATAGAATTATAATAAAACTTAAGAAAATGCATTTTGCAAGGATATTGAGGATATCAAATAAAATCAGTAAAAACAGATTAGTTATGCGAGTTAATACTATGTATAATTATTAGTTTACTTAGATAAAAAGGTTTGCAGCTTCTTTTCAAGAGTCTATATTAAATCATCAAAACATCAGACAATTGAACGGCATTTTATCTGAAATGCCATTCATTGAACCCTCACACCCTCCGCTAATCATACATACCAACTCCGAGATCGCACTACAGTGGTGAAAGGGCAAATTTTCTGATCCCTACCGAAATGTGATCTCAGTCAGGACGGTTCAATGAAAGGCATGTTGGATAAAATGCTCTTCAAAATGTGTTCGATGATGTGTTCTTTTGATGAAATAATAGAGACCCTCCTTTCAAACAAATATATGGTCTGGAAATCTGCAGCAAGAGATTTGCAAATAGTTGATGCACAAATAATGAAAGAAAAGGGCAACATTTTCTTTCAGGCTAACCTTTAAATGTTTAGTAGCTTGTCTCACTGGAAAAGCAGACTTGGTGAATCAATAAATAAAAAAAAAAAATAAGCAAGACACTCACATCATCAACATTCAGTTGAAACAGGTTAATACTTCAGTAACATTGCTTAAAAGAGTTGTGTCCTTCTATAAGAAGCCACTAAAGGCTCTGCAGAAATGTAAAAACTGATAGAACCATCATTAGAAGAGCACTGGAAGAGATGAATGAATATACCATGTCAGAGACCTAGGTTAAGACCAGTGCTGTAATTCAGGTAACATATATTGCAAAAGACATGATTAGGAACCGAAGAACATCAGATAGGAGTAAATACTTAATTCTGGAGTGGTAATGAAGATAGTATTAAGCAGATTTAACTACATCTAAAATCTTCTACAAAAAGGCAGCTTAACTTCGCACAGACATCTAATATATAAATCTACAGAACGCAAAACACTAAATAACCCAGCTAGGACTGTGGCTGAAAAGCCATAACCTGTATCTTGCCCAGTTGCCTGTATCTACCTCAGCTGAGTAACAGCCAGCATCTCCAGAATGTCAATGACTGAGCACTGCAGAAGGATATTTTCTGCGAGGTTTATAATGGCTGATATTATATACTATAACCAAGAGCAGGACACCAACACAAAAAATTTATCAGGAGCACAACATGACATGCAGCTGACAACTTTGATCGATAAAAAGGGCTGACATCCTATATAAAAAGTTAAACCGTTACAAAATTTATACAAAAAGTAGCTCATGTGGGAAAGAGATCTCATCTCATGGTCCAGTCTAAAGTAAAAATACTTCCTTCTGGGAGCATTTTAGTGGACAGTATAGTAAAGGAAGAGATTGGCAGTAATGCTGAGCAGTTGCAGTATCGGGCATTATCATGCCCAAAGACTGCAGTTGTGGTTTTACCAGGTTATAGAGAGAAGCCACTGACAAGTCACATCTCAAGGACCTAGACATCACCCTTGAGTCTAGTATTAACTATTAAGACACTGATATCAAATGTATACATGACAGTTTTCCACAAATTGAATGAAGTGCCTTCACCACAAAAACGGCTATAGACTATAACATGTATGCATGACTTTCATACCATAACAAAGAGCTGTACAAGCAATAAGAGTTACCTGTCCCACCAAAAGGTTTGCATCCAGTTAGAGATGTAGCTCCTAAATCTACCACTGATACTCTTATCCATCTTGAATGCCAGTAGAATGAGTAATGGTTCAAATACTTTGTTAATTTAAAGTAATTATGATTGTTTTGTAGTTCAACCTTCTAGAAGCCTACATATGGTCTTATGTCTCTGAGGCAAAGACAAAATCCTTCCTAGAAACTCAAGGTGCTATGGTGCTCTTGCACTTTACAGAGGAAAGTTAGTAGGGAGATGGGACTGTAGTTTCCATGAGCATCAACTATGCTGTCTTTATGCAGGTGGCAAATAATAGCAATATTTATCTATAACTGAGGTCTTTGCAGCCTACAGTGCATAGATTAGTCACCTTATTTATCACTGTAGTGCCGACTTGAGCTATGTTCTAATTCATGCCTGCAGTGCTAGTCCTGTGGCATATTTTATCTCGTTCAAATATACAGTGCATCAGAGGCAGACCACACAGGATGCTACCATTTCAATTAAGTTAATCATGGTATTGAATCTGTAATATTCAATGCCATGATTAAGCTGATTAACTCTGAAAAAATTATTTGAATTAAACTGTAATGGGAAAAATCTACTTTATTTGTTTACTATTAAGATATTTTTTCTTATTTAAATATAACTGTGGATCTTTGGATTATGCATCCTAATGCTCCATAACCCTCAATTCCAACTCCTTTATATCCATCCTTTTGCATAAACTGCTTGTCTTACAATCATAATTATACTATATTGTCCTTCTCTTTCTCTGCTACTTTGCTTTTCTCAAACCATTGTCTATAGCTGAGTGCTCTATTTTTCATGAATCTACATGGTCTTTTCATCCTCTTCAGATTCTTACAGATGCTTAATCCATCATTGGCATTCTCATGAGCTCTGCATAATTGACTTGGATGGAATTTCACATAATCAACTTTGTGTTTGGACTCTTAGCTTTCCTCAGTCTAAACAAAACAGCAGCAGGATTACAACTGTATGATTACAAATGTGTTTTTTTGCTCATGTTCATAAAAGGTGCTATTTGTCATAGAATATGTGGGAGACATTGGCAGCAATACTGAATTTGAACTTTAAATCACGCACGTGAGATACTAAAAAATAATAACTTATTTGTTGATCTAACTATGACTAGATCAAAACCTTTGAGCAATTCTTTCAGTTATGGTGTAGGTATGTGAGGAATTTTCAGCACTCATAATATGGAAATTTACCCCTTTGTCAGGATTGAAGGCCCAGACTGATAGTTATTTTGAGGATACAGTCTGTGTTTTGTAATTTGGCATGAACTCCCAGGCAGCCTATTTTGAGGCTTTGAGTATGATATATCTTTACTTTGGCATATTATGTTTGTTACTTACTCTATCATATTTGTCATAGAATTTTTTTCTGACATAAGCATATTTAATGGGTTCCGTTTAAATCAATGGATGCTTAAAGTACCGAATGCTGATTTATCGACCCATTAAGAATGAAACCTTAAAATCTCGAAGACACAGAACAGCAATTTTTTTCCAGGGGAAAAAAAATCACTGTTCTGTGTCTTCAAGATTTTAAGGTTTTGTTCTTACTGGGCCGATAAATCAGTGTTCGCTGATTTAATATAGACCCTATTTATTAAGTTCTTAACCGAGGGTCACATTGCAACAGCTCTTTAAAATATCAACTTTTATGGTTAACTATTTGTTGTGACAAATCAGTTAAACCACATTATCAGGGAAAACATATACAAAGGTATTGTCAGCATGTAGATTCATGTATAACCTGTTAATAGAGAATTCATTTATCTTTGGACACACACCTATTTTATTTATTTATTTACTTATTGGCATTTCTTTACTGGGATAGTCCACTGGGCCATTAAGAGCCCATTTCCAGTGGAGGCCCAGAGAAAAGCTGCACACAAAATATGAATATACATAGGATAGAATAATATGATAATTTTCACAAAGAATTACGTACCTCTTTTTCTTATTAACTAATTGCAAAGCATTCAGTCTAAATGATATTAATTCACACACTAATAAATATTCTGGGACTGTTATTACTTTTTTTCATATTAGATTTTAGATATTAGAAAAATATGAAGATATTGAAACAAAACTGTTCAGACTTTTTGTGAACAGACATATTATATGAGTTTCTTTCTTTGGCTACTCTGATTTCCTTACCGAATTTTAAAATAACCTGCAAGATTCATAAGCTAATATTATCTGAGATGTGGATTATTCATAGGTTGTTACTAGGATAAAGACCACTTAGGTCCTTACAAGCCCAGCCACAATCACCAAACTACTTAGGTCACAAGTATCATATGGGAGAAGGGGGCATGTTACTAGGCAGGTAGCTAAGGATTTGTGAGGGGGGTGTTAGTCAGGATAATACTTTTCTTACTGACAGCATCTGTCCAGAAGAAACGTGTACGAGACCAGGAAGAATTTATCATTTCCCATCCAATTGTCAAGGTTTTGTTTGAACAGAGTCAGGGATGAACTCTGTTGTCCATGGATGGGGATTCTAATCCATAGTGCAAGGATAATTTGGGACACGTATCTATCTTTCCAGCATGTTCTGTTTATGTCACTAGCGAAGTTCAGACCACTGGCTCTAGTGTTTCTGCTAATGTTTGTTTTGCACATATGCAACAGATTCATCAGGGCTGGGTTAGTGGAAGCCCTGTAAGCCAGACAAAGGTCCCCTCTCAGCATCCTGCAGGAGGCTGAATACAGAGACAGAGCCTTTTGGTGATCAGTGCAGAATAGGGTGTTCATGCCCTGAATTCTCCTGGTGAGAAACTTTTGAGGGTTTTCCAACTGTTGCAAATATTTCATTAAATACATGCTAAAGGGGGCATTGTATTCAATGACAGGTCAGACAAGGGCTGAGTAGAGTGGTACGGGAACTGGATGCCATACCCTTACTCATAAGGTGGGTGACGTAGGAGGATTTGTTATTATCTTAGACACATGTTTATCAAAGGCCAGATTGCTGTCCACATATGTACCTAGATCCCTTACTATTGGGTCGATTCTTATGGACATTTTATTGATGGAATAATTAACTTGCACTGACAGTTTCACAGAGGGCAATACAAAACATTTTTTGCATTGCGTTTTAGCCTTAGGCCATGGTTTGCCTGTGTTAAACCCGCTTGCAAGATCTTTGTGTCTTGGGGGGGGGGGCTCTCTAACAGCTCCCATTTTACAGTTACCTACAAAACTGGTGAGTCAGATGCCTTTAACATTAGCCTTGACTCCAGAGAAGTAGATGCCCAAGAGGATCTGGTCCAGCATTGTCCTCTGGGGTACTCCACTGGTGACCCATCTCTTGGTGGAGGTGGTCTCACACATCCTGACTTCTTGGGTCCTACCTGTGAGCCAGCCAGCAATCCAGTGAGTTATGTAAGGGTTTATATTTAGCTCAGATGTTTTGTAACAGTTTGCATGAGGGATGAAGTGTGGGTTTCTCTGACAAGCTAGTTTCTAGGCAAGGTTTTTACCTTCAAGGAAATTGTGCATTTATATTTCTCGCATGCTGTGTTATTTTCATTAATAATTAATTGTTTATCTGAGAACATAAGGCAATTGCTACATTGGCTTAGGATGCCCAAATCTACCAAGCTGGCCATAGGGATATTTAGAAATTGCATATCCTTGTTGTCTGGTCCTGCAATAGGGTTGGCTGCTTAGGATTAAGGCCTGGGTTTTAACAGGAGTCTCCTAGGGTAGCTTCTAGAGTTAAGGGCAGGATGTTATATACTACTAAGATATGTTAGTGCTATTTGATGCACAGGCTACCCGCTATAAGCTTATTTCTGCACAATGCCACACTGTTTAACAGATTTCTGATATAATCCTAACTTTACAGGTAAATTTTACTCTCTAGGCATTCGCTACTGTACAGGATAATGCTAATCGCCTCTGCCTGGTAAGTAGCTCCACACAGAGAAAAAAGCTTAAAGGTAGACTCCTATGCCATCTAACTAATAAATAACCATACTTAGAGCTTTCTGCAGTGCTTCCAAACTCAAAGAGTCCAGTTAAACACCTTCTGCCCTAAGATGTCTGACCCAGAATCTGTTAGTGTAAAAGCACAGCAAAAGATGCTCTCAAGTGCAGATTAAACAACAAACAGCTAGCAGTGCTTCCCAACTCAGAGAAAACAGGTAAACACCTTCTGCTACAAGATGTCTGGTCCTGGAATTTCGTAATGTAAAAGGACAGCAAGAGCAGCTCTCAACTGCAGATTAAACAATAAACACATAGTAATGCTTTACAACTCAGATACAAGAGGTAGACACCTTCTGCCACAAGATGTCTGACGCTCAAATTTCTTAATGTAAAAGCACAGCAAAAGCAGCTCTCAAGTGCAGATTAAACAACAAACTACCACGAAACAACTGGGTTCACGGCTAATTTGCCCTTCTGCAAAGTGATTTGGAGCCACACAGACTAGGAAAACTAACAGAGAAATGACTAGTTTTGCCACAAAGTTAAATAAATGCTTTAAGATCCTTAAAACAGTAGTGAGCACTGTATACAGCAAGTAAAAGTGCAGTTAATCAAGGAAACACTGTTAGCTTGGGTGGCTTTTGATGCAGTTGAAATGCTGAAAAAGCACTGCAATGTTCTCTGTGTAAAATAATATTTGATATGAAACCTAAGTCCCGTCATTTTTTCTAACACACATAATTTTATGGGTATTTTGACTAGTATAAATATTTTAGAACTATGGAATTTCATTGAGACTTATTGATTTTGTAGATTTTTGTCAAAATAACTAGTCTTTTTAGCTGGTATTCCATAACTTAACCAAAAAATGTCTAGATTATATTATCATTTTGTCTTTCACCAGACACAAGAGACCTATGCTGAAATGAATATCAATCCCAGAATATTGGGCCATATTCCCATCATTCTGAAGCTTTCTAACATCTTGTTTCATAGCATTAGCCTACCTAGAACTAATCCTAACATATTTAGTGACTACTGTGAGCAACCTGATGCCAGAATACACACATTATTACAAGTAAATAATTACAAGGTGGTATAATTTTCAAATAAATGAAGTTTTGAGTTTTCTGTATACAGTCCTACCATAGAAGATTTCTGTACAACATAGGAAATGACAAGCACCCAGCTGTCTATAATTAATTAACAAACACTACTTGCTTTTAAAGAACTTTATGACAGTAAAGCATTGCAATCATGTCCATGAAGAAAATAATATTTATAGAAAAAGTATATGTGCAACAAAAAAGTGCATGTCTTTTTATTTAGGAGTCTACATATCTAAATGCAAACTAAGAAGGAACATTCTTTGCCACAGTTATGTAGAGAGTACACAAGAAATGTTACTAAATATATGCATCATGGAAGTAAAATTGTCACAAACTCTCACACAGAGGTTATATGGTAATCTTTCAGAAAGAAGCAATAATATCGACACAGAGAAAGAAGACTTCTTAAATACACACTTCTCTATAAGAATTGTACTGCACAAGTATTCTGTGAACCCACATATGATAAAAGACATTATACAAAACCTACCTATAAGGCCTATAGGCCTGATTTCCTCCCTAATGATTTTCATCAACTAATCAAAATACTATTACCCCTATAATTGAGTAAAACTGTGTTATTATTACAGTATAGATGGATGGCAACACTGATAACTTTTTCTAATTTGTAATAATATTTTAGTTTCTAAGCCTGATAAAGATCTTATACAAAAACAAAACTATCAAACAATGTAATTGTTAGTCTGCAAGAAAAGAATACTTAGATACCATACTTACCTGACAATTATTCACTTTAATCTGCATAATTTCTTTCTGGGCAAGGACATAAATACTGTTCAGCAAATATTTCAAGCGATATTGTAATATGTCCAGAATAATTAGAATAGAATAATTTCAGAGGAAACATTCCATCATATACATTATCATCTCAGTTTTACAATATTAATGTTCATATTTGTGATCAAAAGAGTGACATAAAGGGACCCAGCTCTTTTCAACCATTTTTTTTTTATTTTAGCAGTCAATCCCTTGCTACAAAACATTCATAGTTACTGGGAAAGTCCTAGAATTATCATTGACAAAGTTTGGTTTCAAGTTTGTAATATACGTCAGCTAAGTTTCTTAACAATTTCAAACAGAATACACAGACTGCTCATATCAGTATAGGATACTGGATAAATTCATTAAAAACAAAATGTGAATTAACTCACTGGGACCATCTCGTATGCAGCTAGAGTAATGCTTGTAAATCAAATAGAGTTTGGTGAGGATGGTCATTTGCATGTGTTTTCACTCCACATGTACAGTGACCAGACAGTGAGGTTAGCAGGCAATTAAGCATGAGTAGTTTTAGAGCTATTCATCCCAGCTCCTAAGAGAAAGAGTTAGGCAAAGCATGGTGACCACTGCTGAGCACATCCCATAAGCTTCCCCTATACATTGGAGAAATCCCTGTTATTCTTGATTGGTAGGGGGGGGGGGTACCTGGCACAAGAATATGACATTCAAGAAGAACAAAAGAGGAATATGATTTGCCAAAAAGGTGAGGAAATAAGGCTTTCACTGGTTCCCAAATTGTAGGATCATCCCGTGATTAAGACACTGTGAGTGAATATTGTCTCAGAAGTTCTCCAGGGTAATGGGGAGAGAATTGCTGTTGAGGTAACTTTCCTTCAAAGTCTCATCTTGAGGTTGATGCCTTAGATGCAGTTTTAGCTTCTGTGTAATATGACTGATTGCAGTGGTTATAGCATCTCAGTTTGGTGAACATCATGGGGCTCTGACTTTGGATTATGAAATACTATATCCTTTAGCAGTACTCTGACATTGGTAAAGTTTATATACATATAAGCATACAAACATATATATATATATATATATATATATAGATATATATATATATATATATATATATATATATATATATATATACATACACACACACACACACACACACACACACACACACACACACACACACACACACACACACACACACACATATATGTATATGCATGCAAGAATTTCGAACTACTGAAATCCCGAATTTCAGTAGCCTGAGACCAGAAAGGTGAAAGGGCAGAAAACTGAAACTCCAGAAGGGCAAATTCAAAATCCCGAAGTTCGGAGATTTTGAATTTGCGGTTCTGGTGTTGCGGTGTGTGAGTGGATGGTTGGAGATGTACGTAAGTGTTTGCGTTTTACGGGTTTCAGGTAGGGGCTTTAGTGTGTGTCCGTGTGTTATGTTAGTGTGATGTTTGTTGTGTGTGTGTGAGGAGAATGTAGCTTGTATAGTGGTGTTTTTGTGTGTTTGTCTGTATAGTGCGACCGCGGAGTTAGTATATTTAAGTAGGGGGTGTGTTGGGGCACAGCCTCCAAATAGGTGGTGCAAGGGGGCGTGCCCTCCCTGCTTGTATGCCGGGTAGGTGTTTGTGTTTGCATATGTGTAGGGAGGTGTATGTTTGTGTCTGTGTGTGGGGATGTTTAGTATAGAAGTTGTGATTTTAAATTTCACGCTTCTGAGGTTTCGACTTCATGGTCTCGAGATACTGAAATTAGAGATTTCAATATTTCGAGATTATGAAGTGAATATATATATATATATATATATATATATATATATATATATATATATATATATTTATGTATAATCTCCTGGATTTGCACCTGTCACGTGCATTCAGCACATCGGGCGATGAGTGCCCTTCAGCACTCGCTGTTTCCATAATAGGTACGAGTTTTATGGGATCAGGTTGTTAGCCCAATCCCTAGCCCTCTTCAGTGGGTGCACCACACACTTGCATGCTCACACTCATACCTAGGGCCAATTTAGAGTATTCAGTCCACTTACTGACTGTCTTTGGAATACATGAGGAAAGCAGAGCACCCGGAGGAAACCAACACAAAAGCAGGGAAGACATGCAGACTCCACACAGAAAATACTTCATCTGAAAATTGAACTGGAGAACCTCTTACTGTGAGGGGGCAGTGCTTAAAACTACACCTCTGTGCTGTAGATATATATATATATATATATATATATATATATAAATAAATATATATATATATATATGTATATATATATATATATATATATATATATATATATATTGAAAGTTGATTTACCTGACTTTCAGTTAGCTGAGACAAAAAGACCGACAACCTCAGAACACAGACATACCAGAACACCGACTTCTCACTCCAGGAAAGTATATACACATACACATACACATACACAGACATACACACGCGCACACACGGACACACACACACACACATATATATATATATATATATATATATATATATATATATATATATATATATATATATAGTATATAAATATATAATATGATGAATGAATTAGGTTTATATCTGTTTGATGTTGATCTTGTATACTATTTGTTTTAGGTATTGGAAGTTTGTTTTATTTAGTAGTTAAGAATTTAACAAGTTTAGACATGGTAGCATTCTTGGTAAATATCTTGGTTGCAGTTATATATGGTAGATGCGGAGGTGCTGAGAGCGTCAGAGGTATGAGTATTCAGTATTCAGTTTCGGCTATCAGTACTTCTGATCGTGAACACCTCTGAGTTGGATTGCTCATGTCTTGCCTTGTTTTGGCTTGTTTTGTTTATGGGGATTGATCGGATGGCAAGGATGATGCATCGCATGGTGAGCAGCTTTTGTTATTACAGCTTTTTTACTGCTATTAGTCTATAAATGTTGGTTGGTCATCTGGGAAGGTGCCAGATAAGTGATGCTAACGGATGAAGTTTAAACGCCGATTAGTTTTGTAACTGAGGGCGTTTTAAACCTTTTAGTTAACTGGTAACAAAACTACGTTTTCTAATAAGTCCAGATATGGTGGTTGTTTATTTGCCAGGCACGGTTACTACATAGTTTAAGAGGTAGCTTCATAGGTGATTGATGAATATTTGGAGAGCCTGATATGAATGAATTACTGGTTTTGAGAGTCTGTCGTTCCTGTATATGAACGTTGCTGAACTTGGATGTTTTTGTTTTGCCTCTAAACAATGTTCGAAAGTAAATGTTTTGTCTTTGTTTTTGTTTTAAATTTTCTATTCATTGAGTAATTTTTAATCATAATGGCGTTGGGTGCTAGAGTCATTACGTGCTAGTGAGATTAAATGTCTTAGAACGGAAGGTTACTTGACAACTGCTTTCAGTTTGTCTGAGGGACTTACTGTTATTCTCTCAGTTTGAATTGTTTTGAGGAGGCACTTTATTTCCTTGAATCATGCAGATGCTATGTGGTCTGGTAATCTAGCTTTAAACGATGGTTTCGTTGGTTTTAAATATTAAATAATTTTAATCTGTTATTGTATATTCCATGTCAGAGGAATATAACATTATTGGGATAATGCATGAATGTGTAGAATATTGCATTATATACAAGAGTGTGGTAACTAATTGCAAGCTAGTACTGACTAGCCTCAACTCATTTAAACAACGATGTTTTTGTGTTGCATTTATTTTTAATGATATTGTGATTTATGTGTTACACACTCAATATATTGTATAAAAAGAGCATTTGAAACTTTTGCCATTGAATGGTTTTGACATGTATTCATACCATTCTCCTAATGATAGACCATTGCCATTTTAAATATAACACAAGTTGTCTTAATTGCTATCTAATTGTGCTTTGATTATCTGGTTTTCCCGCCTAAAAGCCAAGTATAAAGATGGTTCATTTGTTTCTAACATTTACACCTGATGAAGCGTAGTTAACCTACGTGAAAGCGCTTGTGTGGTTTTATGTAACAATAAAGAAAGTTCTACTTGATTTTTCGTGTGGTGACTCCTGTTTGGATCCATTATTGGCATATATATATATATATATATATATATATATATATACAGATACATACACATACATATACATGTATACACAGACACACGCACACACACACACACACACACACACACACATATATATATATATATATGTATATATATATATATAGATAGATAGATATATATATAGATATATTTTATATATATACATATATATATATATATATATATATATATATATATATATATATATATACATGCACACACACAGACACAGACACATACTTACACATACACACATATGTGTATGCATATATTTAACTAAATAAAAAAGAAAGTATTGAATTTAAATTTTATATTTAAATATGCTCTAATAATTGCTGTAGCACTTGTGTCTAATAAAGTTTACCTGATGTGATTATTTAATAAAGGTTTTGAAAAAAAAAAGATTGCATATAAGGATTTATTCCCTTGTATACCATTTGTCTGCATTACACAGGGCTTTTGGCATAAGCATGCCACTTCATTTTGGAGAATGTTTATGTATATTGCCATCAGCTTCCACCCACATATTTTATTCAAAAATTCACACAATATGCAAAATTATTTTCTACATGTGATGTACCATGAACTCCATGGAATACTACTGTAAGTGATCATGAAGTATGGAAGATATGAAGAACACGATCTGAAATCATACATTTTATACATATGTGGGTTAATTAATACAAATAATATTCACAAATGTAATCTGCAATCACAAAGGGCTTGTACCTAATAAAACAAGTGCCATAGTCCTGAAAATTCTTGTAAATCAAGTACCTGCTTATGTTATGGCATGTCTGGAGGAGTCCATTTATGGAAAAAGAAAGCAAATGAATTCAGCATCCTACATCCAGGATTCACAACTATATCCAGACCGCAGCCAAAGGGAGCAGGTTACATGTTGCTCCTGCAGATCAGCAAAGTTACAGCAAAGAAATGCATGACAATTGCTGTAAAGCTACATTGTTGTTCAGTATAACATAGCTGAGCAGCAACAGCAGTAAGCCAAAGCCATAATGGTGTATTTTGGTGCAGCTATTTTATTGTAAGGATATACAAATGTCCTAGGTCCAGTACTGATCACATAGACATTAGTACAACCACCTCTGCTGGAATAGTGGCCTTTCAGCAACATCGCCAACTTGATTGTTGCTTGAAGAAGGTACCGAATAAAGGATGGGAAGCAAATGAGAGGTAGTCTGCATGCATGTGAAATGGATCTGACAGTTTGATGGACTGCTCTGTGTCATGCATGTGGATCAGACCACAAAAGAACATGCCACAAAAGTCCGCTGTCATTTGTTATTCACAACAAACTGCAATTTTTCACATACACAGAGCTATCCGTATACATATCACTCTGTGCAGTATCGATTCATCATCATCATCATCATCATCAACCCCTCTTTCACATTCTCTACATGGGGCCAGGGTGTCATGTTAACGGTCACCATCTCTCTCATTTCAGTGCCACACTTCCACCTTCTTCCATACTCTTGCCTGACTGTCACAGATCTCTCATACAATCCATCCATCTCTTTGCTGGATACCCTTGCTTCGCAATGTAATTTGTTATTGTTGATCTTTTCTGCAACTGGACCTACTATGGCTTCTTATCTTATGTCCTCATGTCTTTATCTGTCCTACAGTGTGCATCCAACCATCTTTCTCGTCACTTCATTCCCATCATCTGTAGCTTTCTCATCTGGTCTGCTTTTACTGATGAGGTTTCTGCACCATACAATAGTATTTGTCTCACCACTAGTTTGTACACCTTACTTTTCAGATTCTTTGCCATTCTTCTGTCATGTACTACACCTAACACTCTATGCCAGTTGGCTGCGGCCCCTCTGATTTTAGCTTTGCCCTCTTCATTCAGACTTCCCTTCTTTTCGATCACCCTCCCAGATACTTGAAGTTATTAATCTATTTCACAATCTTCCCTTCCATCTCATTTCTCAGCTTCTTCTAATTTCCCCAGTTTGTTGTCATTTTCACTGTCTTATTTGTTTTCGGTTTCATCCCATGTGCCTTCAGTTTTGCATTCCATTCCCCATCCTCCTGAAGTTCTTGTTCAGAGTCTGCCTGTAATGCTACATCATCTGCATACAGCAACTTTGCTGATCTGTTCCCATTGACCTGTTTGCTAATGTAGTCCATGACCAATATGAGCAGAAGTGGACTTCGAGCTGAACTCTGGTACAAATTCACTCCCACTGGGAACTCCTCTGTGAAAGTGAACACTGTTCATACTTGAATTAATAGGTCCTTGTACACAGCCTGCACTAATTCTGCCAATGTTTCTTGGACTTTGAACCACTGCAGTACTGCCCAAATCTTCTTTCTTGGGACCTTGTTGTATCCTTTCTACAAGTCTAGGAATACCCAATAGGATTCTTTTCTCATTTCTAGATTTTTCTCAGCTATCTATCTCACTGCAAACATTAGGTCAGTTGTGCTGCATCCTGAGCTTTATTCGAACTGCATATATCTCCTCTTACTTTCCACTACTTTGCATACCGGTTTATTAATCACCCTTTCATGCTATGTGACAGGAGTGATACTTCTGTACTACTTACAGTTGTGGATGTCTCCTTTGTTCTTGTACGGTGGCACAAGTACTTATTTTCCCTTCATGTGGGATATCCCTTTCTCTCCACACTACTATGAATACTCTCAGGGGCCATTTCTCCCTATCTCTCCCAGTTTCTTGATCAGATCTGCAGTGACCTCATCTGAGCCTGCTGTTTTCCCTCATTTCATTTTCCTTAGTACTGTTCTTACTTCTTCTGGGGTGAGCTCCTCTTCTTCTCTCATTGTCGGTTGTGTCTGCAGCAATGCAGCTTCTATGGGGTTTTCTTCATTCAGAAACTACTGGATGTACTCCGTTCATCTGCCTTTGAGGTCCTATGGACTGGTGAGCAGGTTGTACCAGCCTCACTTATGAAGGGTGTACAACTATCTTCTTTATCTTTCTGTCTTTGCCTTGCAACCTGATACAGTTTCTTTGTGCCACCTACTGAGTCACTTTTCAAAAGCTGGCAGACTGCCTCCGATACCCTGTTCTTTGCTATTGCAAATCCTTTCTTAACTTCTTTGCTAGCCAACCAGCTAGGTCTGTCTTTTCTATCTCCCACTTTTCCTGCACTCCTTCTTTCTTTTGATCACTTACTGGACTTCTGCATTCCACCACCAGCTTTTCTTATGTACCTTATGTCCATAGCTGGCTTGGTCACATATTTGTTCTGTAGTCCTAACACATGCTGTTTTGGGGAGCTACCATTCTTCTTCAGCTCATCCTATTTCCTCCTCTGCTTGGGGTGCTGGGGCCATGAGTAATCCCATGAACTGTTGTAGGTTCTCTCCAGTCAAGTTCCAGGTCTTCAGCCTGGTGTCTGTTGACCTTAGAGCCTTTTCTGACCACTGCTTGCAGCTGATTGGTGCAACCAGTGGTTTATGCTGTGGGCTGACTGTCTCACTGGGGATGACTTTGTAATCACTGATTGTATCTCAGTGCCCTTTCCTTACTAGGATGAAGTCTACCTGATTTGCATGTTGGCTACTCTTGTATGTGATCTTGTGACTGTCTCTCTTTCTGAACCATGTGTTGGCTACTATCAAGCCGTTTAAGAGACAGAAGTCTAGAATGGCCTCTCCTTTACTCATGTTGCCCTACCCATGTGGACCTAGGCAGTCCTCATATCTTTTTCTGTCTGTCCCGATACATGTATTCAAGTCACCCATTCTAAACACCAATTCATGTTGTTCTGCTTTATCTAGCGGATCCTGCAACTACTGTCTGAATGCACTCTTTTCTTCACTATCACAACCCTGCTGTGGAGCATAGGCTGAGATTATGAATACTGCCCTATTTTTACACTGAAGTCTGACTGCCATGAGTCTGTCACTAATTCTGATGATAACCCTCACTGCCTTCGGAAGCTTCTCTCTCCCCACAAATCCCACACCATTTCTAGCCTGTACCTCTCCTGAGTAGTAGAGTCTGGATCTCAAGCCAAGTGGCTTTGCTGAACTGCCCTTCTATATTGTATCTTGGATAAAAAGGATGCCCAGCCTCCTCTGTACCATCATATCATCAGCTTCCAAGCTGCATCCTGTCAGTGAACCTACACTGAGAGTAGCAAGTCTTAGTTCATGTTTGGCAAGTTGATTGGTTTTACATTGAGCTTTCGCTCAACAGAGCTACCCCAAGTAATATAGGCTGGACCATTGGACATCAGCCGGCCACTAGCTTATTGACCCAAGGCTGCTGGCCACACACTGGCCAGTACATACACCCCTCTCCCTGTTAGCATAGGACCACTGGTTTAGAGCGGAGTAGGCCGGGTCCTCAATCTACTTATGAATGGCAAATACCCATGAAAATTTGGCGACATTAGTCAACATGACCAAATCACCTTGAGGTATATTTTACACCATTGAGTGAATGTCACAGCATGCAGCCTGTGATACTCATTCTGCTATCTTGAAGATACTGTGCACCACAGTAAATGTCCAAAGTGGTCAGTCTATACAACCCTTTCCCCTATAGGGCACTATGTAGAGTCTGTGTTGCTGTAAGAAACTGCATTCACTGGTGAGTTTAAGATGGAAACACTGACCATGCTTTTCCGAGGTGGGAGGAGACTAGCAGAGATACAGGTAGAAAATGCAAACTCCAAACAGGCATGGGCTATAGGTTAGGATCGAACCTTGTACTTTGTGTATAGGAGGTGAAAAACATTGACCATTATGCTAATTAAAAGCACAGATTATAAATCAACAACTACAGTTTGGGAAATCTGTGGTGATATCAAGCATTACCCAAGGGCAGGGATAGACAAGAAGGGTATTCCTTCAGTGAGCAACAGCAGATAGTTGCAGATCCAGTAGCTATGGGTGAGAAGCCTAGTGAGACAGCTGCTGGTTTGTCAAGACCAAAATATTTGATTATTTGCAGACTACTCTTCTTTGGATATAACATTGAAGGAAGGGCCATTTGAGAAGTGTGGATGAGGGAAACAGTTTTGTAAAGATCACTCGCAACAGTGTGAGGGATACTAGATGATTTTGACCCCTGCTGTTACACACCTGGCTCAGACTGCAGTCTTTTTAATTCTTATTTCCTCCCTTCTGGGATTAGCAATGATTCTTCTAGTCCATCACATACCCACATGAAGGATAGGTAAAATAATAGAAAGTACAGTTGTGTAAAATTATACCATAACAGTAGATGCCCTTCTCTTAACTGTTGCAGTATTCTTTACAATAGAATTCCCTTACCTAGGGCAGGCCAACATCTGGACTGTATACCAAAACCTTTAGGCTGCAATAGGTACATCGTATGTCAAACGTATGCTCCCCATAGATGGTATAGGGCATAAAGGTGGCATCCGGATGTACCATCCTCAGAACTGAAAAAGCACTAGTTGGAAAGACAGTCAAAACTATCAGGTAACAATTACATATAAAAGGAAAAAGGATTGGAGGAGGAAGGAGGGAGAAAATGCTGCAACAGAGAAGAGAAGGACTTCTTCTGTTATGGTAAGATTTTACACAATCATACTATGCCCTTCTATATCACTGTTGCAGCACTCTTTACAATAGGGAGAGTACAATAGATCGGGAAGAAGATTGGGAGGAGGAAGGCCAGCACAGCCCTCCAGAAAGCCATGAAGAATGGCCCTGGCAAAACCAGCTCTGGCCCTAGAAATGACATCCAACTTATAGTGCTTGGTAAAAGTGTGCACAGAAGTCCAGGTTGCTGCGTCAAGAATAGAATTAGTATCCAAACCCTTGAAAAAAGCACCAGAAGAAGGTACAGCCCCAGTAGAATGAACCTTAACAGAATAAGGAAGATGCTTCCAATGAAGGGAATAACAAAAAGAAATGGCTTTAGATATCCAAGAAGAAATGGTTTTCTTGGAAACAGCCAAACCTAATGACCTAGGAAGAAAGGAAACACAAAGCTGCCCAGATTTATAAATGGCTTTAGTCTTATCCAAATAATATCTGATTTTTTTATGTAAATCCAAAATGTGAATAACCTTCTCACTATCAGATTCTGGAGAAGGTAAAAAAGTGGGCACAACTCAACTTTGTGCATAAAAGAAGGATTAGTATGAACAGACACCCTGCCCTTATGAAAAAAACAAAAAAGGAGGAACAGCAATAATGGCTTGCAGTTCAGACACTCATCTGGCAAAGATAAAGTCCAAAAAGAAGAACACTGTTCCAAGAACAATCCTGTAAGGAAGCTGAAGCTGCAGGCTCAAAAGGAGCCTGAGTCAATTTTTCTAAGACAAAATTAAGGTCCCAAGAAGGAGAAACAGGCTTCCTGAGAGGCCTAATGTGAAGGATGCCTTTAAGAAACTGTTTAGTCTCAAATGTAGAAGCCAAAGGGGGAGTCAAAGGCAGACAAGCAGAAATAGCTGAGAGGTTGGCCTTAACAGAAAAATATTCCATCCCAGCATTAAGCAATTCACACAAATATAAGAAAACCAAAGGAACAGCCACAGTAAGAGGATTCAGGTTATGAAATAGAGAAAGACACCAGACCACACAGAAAACCTCTTTCATTTGGACAAAACAGATTTTCTAGTAGTCAGTTTCCTGGCCTCCTGCAGGACCTGAAGCACATCCTCAGAAAAAAAGTCTCTGGAAGGGATCAAAACCCTACTATTTACAATGTCAGCTGAACAGTGGACAAGTGGGGATGGATGAGAGATCCCTTGTCTTGTGTGAGTAGGTCCACCCTGTAAGGTAATGTGATGATTGCCCTTGATTAAATGCAGAAGAAGAGGGAACCAAGGCTATCTTGGCCAAATGAGACATCAGCAAGATTTTGGGAGCACCCTGTTTTATCTTGAACAGGAGCTTTGTAATGAGATAAAGGGGAGGGAAGGCATAAAGAAACATCCAGTTCCAAGAAAAAGAGACTGCATCCACTTTCCAAGCCAGAGGACATGGGACTCTGGTGCAAAAGAGAGAACGTTGTCTGTTCAGAGGGAAAGCAAACAGATCTACTTGAGGAGTACTCCACTGGTGGACAATGTCCAGAAACATCTTCCTTTTTATGGACCTGCTCAAGGAATCTGCCACTATGTTCTAATCTGAGGGAATATAAACTGCCTGAAAGGTCATGTGATACTGGACCGCTAGATGTATAGGAGATAAGACCTTCTCCCCACTTGCTTGTTCATGTATCATATTACTGTGGTATTGTCTGTAAGAATTATGAGGGGCTCTGGAAGCATAAGAGAATGAAAGGCCCGAAGAGCCAGAAGAAGAGCTGTTATCTCTTTGACATTGATGGGGTCTTTCTTTTTCCAAAGAGACCAAAGACCCTGAACTTTTAGATGACTGAAGGAGGCAGTCAATCCTATGCCGGAAGCATCTGTGAAGAGTTCCTGAGAGGGGACGGGAAGTTAAAAGGGCATCCCTTGGTTGATGAAAAACTGGTGAATCCACCACTGAAGTTCTAGCTTGAGGCATGGAGGAAGAGGGACTAGAAAATCTAAAGGATGAGAATTTTGAAGACAAACTGACTTTAGAAACCACTGGAGCTTTCTCACATGGAGCTTTGCCAGAAGAAACATAGGAATGGTAGAAGCCATGTAACCCATAGACCTTAGAAACTCCCTAGCTGTAATGGTAGTCAAAGGAATAAGGAATTGAAAGAAAACAATCAGAGTTACAGCCTTGGGAGGACGCAGGGATGCCAGCATTGGAGCAGTCTGGAGGATGCACCCTAGGAAAACATGATCCTGGGAGGGATTTAGGAATGATTTCTGGAAATTTATAGTAAATCCAAGGTTTTACAGGAGAGAAATAGCAAGGGGAAGATGCTAAAGTAAAATCTCTGGAAAAGAGGACTGAATGAGCAGAGCATCCAGGTAAGGAAAGATCTGTATCCCCCTCAATCTGCAGAAAGCAATCACAGGAGCAAAGCATTTGGTGAAAACCCTTGGGGAAGTAGAGAGGCCAAAGGGCAAATAAGAGAACTGAAAATGCCAGGAAGCAACAGGGAAATGTGAACATTTCCTGAAAATGAGGATGAATAGAAATACATAGTTAAGCATCCTTGAGATCCAGGGAAACAAGAAAAGCCTGAGGAAGTAGAAGAGTAAACAAGGTTTGAAGGTATATCATCCAAAATGAACGATCTTTCAAAAAGCTGTTTAGCTGTAAGAGATCCAGAATGGGTCTTCAGGTGCCTTCTTTCCTGAGGACCAAGAACATTCTGGAGTAAAACCCCTTCCCCCTCTGAGGAATTAGAACTTCTTGAAATTTTCCCAGAGCCAACAGGCCCTCAAGTACCCCTGGAAAAAATGTCAGTTGTTCCTGAGGAGGCAGAGGAATGCCCAAAAGGAAGGGAAGAGATTTCCAGACCATGTAATACCCCTGGTGAATTATGAAAAGAATCCAGGAGTCTTGATTGATCCTTAACCAAATAGGGAGGGACAGGGAAAGACAGAGAAACAGGAATGTGACTGAGAAGAGCAGAGCAAGGACAGTTAGACAGCAACTGGTTTGTCAGGAAAAGGAGGTTTCTCATCTGAAGGGGTCTGGGTAGCCTTAGCAGGAGGACCCCTTTTACCACCCTTTTTGCCTTTCGTGGGAGGGTGAGACTGTCTGTGAACAAATGCAGGCTTATTAGGGTAACTCTTTTGAAATTTAAGTACAGGTGAAACAAAAATATGTTTTGTATCCTATAAAGCTTTACCCATTTCCAGGAGGGATGTAAACAACTCAGCAGCTACACCAAACAAATGCTTATTATCCAGAGGCACATCCATCAATTTAGCCTTGATGTCATCAGACCAAGTTTGAAGCCAAAGCCAAGAGTAGTTCACAGCTCTAAATGCCAGGGTAGCAGAAGTATAGACTTTCTTACCCAGCCTCTCCATAGTTCTGCTGTCTTCATCAGAAGGAAACAACTTTGTAGAAGGCAACAGTTTTCATGGCTTGCGAGATTAACAGACACCACAGAAGGGCCAACAGAGGGGCACTTATAAAGAAACTTGCAGCCTTCAAGAACCTCATAGAACCTCATAAAACCTCTCTGTTTTGTGGGAGCAGGACACTAGGAATCAAGAGTCTGACATGCAGTGAAAAGGCAACCAGCAAGGCAGGAAGAACAGGAAGGACAGCATATGGCCTAGGAGACTCCATTTGTAGAAGCTTGCAGTGCCTCTTCCAAACAACAGATATTTGAGCACAATCCCATTTTAAAAATTCCATCATTTGGGAAAGTTGTATCACCAAAAGAAATCTCCTAAAAAGGAGAGTCAGGACTAATAGACTTCTCTTCCTCAGAACCATAATCTAAGGGGGAAGGAATCTGTGAAGAATAAGACAGTGATTCCATATCAGAATCTTCATCCTCATCAGAGGACTCTTGCTCTCTAGGCCTCTTAAGAGGGGTAGAAGACCAAGGAGGAGCCGGAAAAGAATCCCCCTGAGGAGGCTTCACAGTCATAAGGGCATTAAACAAGCCTTGAGTGAAGTTTTGCCATTTACTCTGAGAATCATTAGGAGCAGGAGAAATATGCTTTTTATTTTACATCTTTTTTAAGGGGACCTCAGACTTATAGATTTTAGGAGGCTCTAACTCCTGATGACATTCTAATAGTGTAGTCCGTAATCTCTTTCCTCATCAAAATCTGAGGAACACCCTCTATACCCTTCAGTAGTTATCAGCCACAGTTCCCCCGGTTCATCTGAAGTGGACAATTGCAAGGCCTCCATGAATGTGTTTGAATCCGGATCCATGCCAGCCACCAAAGTGGTTGTGGCAGAGAAATCAGACAGAGAAACTGGGCTGTCTTCTGTAATTAAACTAGCCTCAAGAGAGATGTCCAGCAGAGGTGGCACAGCAGAAGAATCAGACAGAGCTTTCTTGGTCATCTTCTTTGCAGATGGCTGATCCTCAGGCTGGGAAGATCCTTCCATGTTTTCAGGGCTTTACTATTTCCTCCACTGTGGTGCGATCTCAGAGTTGGCATATTTAAGTAGGGGGGTGTGGGGGATGTTTAGTTTAAGTTTAAAGTGTACGTTTTTTTTCTTTTTTGTCACGGAACAGCGATTTTTTTCCCTGGGAAAAAAATCGCTGTTCTCTGTTTTCATTGTTATTGGATTTTGAACATTACGGTTCAATATTACAACGTTCAAACTCCTGTGAGTTCGACATTGTAATATAGACCCGTTTCAATGCAAATGTTGCCAAATGAACTGAGATGGAACCATATGAAAATTGGTGCCTTTTCTGTTCTGAGATGTAAGCAGATATCAAACACACATTAAATTCCAAATATGTATTGCAAAATGCAGAATCATGACAACCGGGATGGAAATTTACTTTCGCAGATCAAACGAGGCACTGAAATCATGATTATTCAAATGCGACTTTTCAGCAGAGATTGCAGTTTGTAGGTGATGTCAGAAAGTGTAAAAGATGTAAACTGAAGCATAGGTTATAGATCTTCCATTTGTTTTGAAGGTCTACTCATCATACCTCTCAACTACCCAGATTTTCAGAGAATGTCCAGATTTTTTATTCATATTTTTGATCTGTTCTTCATAAAATTTGTGGTTTTCTGGTAAATTATTGTGGATTGATGCTATGTACTAATGACAGACAATTGAGTTTCAGACTTCATATAATTCAGAACACAGAACCTTTTATCCTAAAAATGTTCTAAGTTTTTATAAGATTAATAATTAAAATCTTTCTCTAGTTTTGAACTTTTTTCCCCCCATTCTTTTAGGCTTTGTCCAGATTTCTTGTGCTATGGGGTTCAGATGTATGCTACTCACTAACTAGAGGGAGTTATGGAAATTCTAAACAATGAAGCAACAAATTCGGTTACCTTTGTAAACATTTTAAGAAATAATGGGGATTGCGAATATGGCAAGTACAAGTCCAGGTGATTCTCACTTGACAAAGATTGTATAAGATTCTATGGCCCAGGGTTATGTCATAATGAAACTTAATGGTAATATATAGTTTTAGATATCTAAGCAAAACTGAATGGGAAATTGTTTATACATGTAGGATGGGGATTATACATAGGATTAGTGAACAGGAGAAAAAAAACTTAGAAACTCTAGTACTTAGATCATAGTTTTCGGAGTAGCAGGTCTTCTGAAAAGACATGCTGCTGGGCACCATGGGAGCTAGCCACTACATTTACAAAAAGCATATGCAAATGAGCACCTCAACATAAATAACAGTGCTAGTGCTATAGCATTTCAGAGCAGGAGAGAGGCTGCACACCATGGCTGCCATATTCCATGGAGTTAAGAGTTTAATTACAACAGTCAGTTACAGAAAGTTCCCACTTTGCTGTCAGTTCAGCAATGCAGTTGCACTTGACACCTTTACTCCCTAGTGCAAGACACCAGCCACAATACTTGCAGGTCCATCCAGTCACTTATACACACTAACACAAAATGCATATGATTACAGAGAACTATGTAAACATAAATGTGTGTGTGTGTGTGTGTGTGTGTGTGTGTGTGTGTGTGTGTGTGTGTGTGTGTGTGTGTGTGTGTGTGTGTGAATATATCTATACACACATGTACGCAACCACATCCATACCAACACAAAGACACACACTTGCATTTGTGTATTCTGTGGCAAATTAATGCCAGAATGTTTGCACAGGCTGCAGCTACCCTCTAACCCTATATTGGATAAACTGGGTGTTGGTGTATAAATAAAATGAAAAAAAAAATTAAGCACAAGCTAGCAACTTGTCAGTAAGAAACTGGCATTATACAATTATTATACCGGACCATAATCCTCACTACACTACTAAATAATACCACAGCATCATCTTAAGCTTTTAAATGAAGATAAAAACCTGTCTCAAAGCTAAAGTAGAAAAATAGGACACCCCTACAAAAAATCTAAAACTACATATTATGTACCAAGCCTTAGTTAATAAACAATGTACACAATTACCACATTTCTCTTAAATAAATAGGGAACAATAATTCAAACTAAAAGTAAACAGTAGAAAGAAGAATATGGTGGGGTCTGATTTGTCTTCTACATAAGGTTTGTCATTTGCTGAAAAGCTGATACTAGCTGCTGCCTGTTTTAACACACTATTTGCTTTCTGAACACACTATAATAGTTATCAAAGAACAGGGTAGGCAAACTGTACATTAAACCACGATTAGAGAATGGACGTTCTTCAGCAGGACGTTACTGTACAGGCAATGCCTATTGCAAAAGTAGTCTGCTACTTCTCAGCAGCTTATTAAGCTGCCATGAAGCCTAATAAGGGAAAATGCAAAAGTTTGTCATTTGTTGTAGTCTTGTTAAGAAATGCATTGTTGTTTAGCAAGATTAAAATTAAAAGTAATTAAAATTAAAAAGGTGTACGTGTGTATGTATGCACGCATGTGCGTGTGTGCGTCTGCGTGCGTGTTTGTTTGTGCATGTGTGTACGTGTGTGTGCGTGTGTGCATATATGCATGATGTATGCAAAAAATACAAAACAATCTGAAAGTTATCCCATTCCCAAAGTGTAATAATACTCTCCAGGGTGTGTATTTATTTTTGAAATAACACCTTTCTTGTAGTGTATAGGCCCTCTGCCTGTGGAGTCGGGCCTTGAAACACACCTGGGTGAGCATTATTTCCACAAAATGATATACCCTGAAGGGCATTCTTGTTGCATTAGCAACATTTGTAGACCTTGAGTGTCTTAATATGCTTTATCTCTTTTCAATTTAAAGTATTGTTGCATTTCTGGGATAGAGATTTGAGAACAGGAAAATGTTTCTCTTTAACTTCACATCCTATAGAACAGTGCTGTGTATTTCTGTTTTGAGATGAAAGCTATAAAATAACTTTAAATATCAGTGCAGTGCTGTCTAATTAATACCATAAATATTCTAAGAATTGTACTCAATGTAAATAATTGCAATATGCTCATATCTGGCACACAAACAATATAAATGCAGCCTGCATTTTACTGCTGTAAGAATAGAAGTCAAGGACATTCAGCCATAACATACAGCTATTCTGCTCCAAATAATAGTCTCAGACTTCTGTTTTCCAATTGCTTCTTCATCCTTTTAAACTGAAACTATTCTCTCTTCTTCTGAATCATTATCACGAGTACTAGCACGGTCTGTACAGACTACATTAAAATTAGTTCTTACTATTTTTCAATAGTCCATCAAAATCAGACTATATTACTCAGGAAGAAACATTTATTCTGTATACCTATATACATTCTCTATTCGATCCAGTAAGCGAGAGCACAAAAAGATAGTAATACAATGTGATGTTGCCCATCCCTGATTATGAATGCCATCCTTACAGTGTCCAATAACGATTTTTCATATTGCATATAGCAATGACCAAGATATCCACAATAAAATATGTATTACTCAATTACTGCCAAATTACTATAACCTTGATATTCTGCAGATAACCCACATTTGGTTAAGAATAATATGCACCATGCCAAAATACTAACACTATAGAATGGTGTTGTTATTGTACATTTATAGTTGGGCAGCATCACATCTTTCTGTAAGGTCAAGTTCTTATCCTTCTTGTAAGAATTTTAACTAAAACTAATGATACTTACACCTGCTTAAATCTTAAAGAAAATCAATGAAATGTCTGCACTTTTAATGCACCTAACAGCAAAACATAAAAAAAAAGATAAAAATTATTAATTACACATACCTGCTTAAATATTAAAGGGAAAATAACTTTGGCACTATCTGCACTTTTAAAGCACCTAATGCAGTAAAATTATACATAACATGACCAAAGCAGTAAAAATGCCTTACTGATAACAAGAAATCTCAGTGCTGATTCCAAATTCTTCCAACAGTTTTTTCACCCCATTATCTAGCTATTTAGCTTTGCCCTACAAATTGCCCTCATCCAAAGATTCTACAAACCAATGGGTAGTGAAAGCTCCTAAGACTGAATTCTTTACTAAAACTCAGGCAATAATGCAAATGCTGGACTACTTCTAGTCTCCAGATATGGCCATATTATGATGTACCAGTGAATGACCTGTACATCAGCACCCTGATTAGAGAAAGAATGTTCTCTAACAGAATGTTAAGTACAGGTTATTCCCACTGAAAAACAAGTCCACCGTTTCACAGCAGGATATTAAGGTGCTATAATATTCAGACTGTAAGGAAGGTAAAGACCACCACCATCTTACACTCACTTTTGCTCTTTAAAGAATGTAAAATTAAATGAAGCATTAAAAAACAAAAGATTGTGTGTGTGTCTCTGTGTGTGCCTTTATGTTTCTGTCTACATGTGTAAGAATATACATGCGTGAAAGAGGTACTGTGTTTGTGAGTGAGTGAGTGACTGAGAGAGTGAGTGAGACTGAGGAAGATTGAGCGGTGGCTGTAACAGTTAAGAGGTATGCATACCTCTCAAACTCTTAGCTCAAGAAATCTGGATAAAGCCTAAAATAAAAGGGGAACAAAGGCCCAAAAAAGGAACATATTTTAATTATTGCTTTTATAAAATTAGACAGTTGCTAGAATAACAGGATTTGTGTTAGCATGCATTTTCTGAAGGAAATAAAATCTGAAACCATATCTCTCAACTGTACAGATTTTTGCAGAATGTCCAGATTTTTGTCTCATATTTTGGTCCATTCCTCAGATTCTCTCTGGATTTCTGTGATGAATCAGTAAGGAATGAATTCACTAAATAATGACAGTCTTTTGAGATTCAGACTTCATATCCTTCAGAAAATACATGGTAACATGACCTTTTATTCTAGCAACTTTCTAAGGTTATACAAGAGATATTTAAAATTTGTCCCTATTTTTAAAGCTTTGCCCCCCCCCCATTATTTCTGGCTTTATCCAGATTTTTTGTGCTAAGTGGTTGAAAGCCATGTCTGAAACTCAAACGTATGTCATTATTTATTGACCTCAATACCCAATGATTCACAGCAAGCCACAAATTTGAGTGATAGATCAATATCAAGACATTTTTTGAAAGTCTTATATTTTGGATGTAAAATTCTTCATCCAAACACCATTTACATATACTATAGGTTCATAGGTTTATAGGTAAGTACTTGGCTATTGGCCCTAGGGCCTATATAAGCCTAGCCAAAAAGGTACCCTAGCTTTCACCACCCAAGAAAAGTATTTTCCTGTGCTCCTGTCGAGCAGAGCCACAGAGGTGATCCCCGGGGTGAATTTCCTATTTCCCATCCAATCATCAAGATTTTTCTTGAAGAGTGCTAATGAGGAGCTTTGTTTGATATAGATAGGTAGTTTGTTCCAGAGTATGGGAAGTCTCTGGAACAGGAATCTATCCCTCCAGCATGTTCTGTTTTTTGTAGTGACAAGGTTTAGGTCCCTAGAGTGTGTAGCTCAGAGGGATTGGGATTTCCTAAGTGGAGCATGTCCAACAGCTCTGGGTTTAACATAGCTTTGTATGTTAGGCAGAGATCGCCTCTTAGTAGGCGATATGTGATGGAGTAAAGCTGGAGTTTTTTGAGACATCTGCGTAGGGCATCTGTTTGAGGCCAGTAATCCTCTTTGTGAGGTATTTCTGCAGCCTTTCCAGTTGTTGCAGATGTCTTGTGAGGTACATACCAAAAGGGACATTGTACTCTATAATGGGTCTAATGAGTGACAAGTAGAGGGGAACAATGACCTCTTTTTTCCTGGATGAGAAACTTTTTGTGATGACGTGTGCCACATAGAAGGATTTCCTGACTACTGTAGCAATGTGGTTATCAAAGGAGAGATTTCTGTCCACCTATGTCCCAAGGTCTCTATCACACTTTCAGTGTTAATTAGACTACCACCTATGTGGTAGCTCATGGGTTCAGAGTTTTTACCAAAGGGGATGACAATGCACTTTTTGGCATTGAGCTTGAGGCCATGGCTTTGACAACAGGCATCTGTCTCCATGAGGCCCTTTTGTAGGATGTCCACATCATTAGAAGTTTTGATTATGGCTCCTAGTTTGCAGTCATCTGTGAACTTCATTAGCCAAAGACCTTCTGTGTTAGCCTGTACTTCAGAAAAGTAGATACCAAACAGGAGAGGACCCAGGACTGAACCCTGTGGTACTCCACTTGTCACTAGTTTAAAGTTGGATTTGGAGTTTGCTTCTTTCACAGTGTTGGTTCTGTCAGTGAGCCAGTTGGCAACCAATCTTCTGACATAGGGATTTATACCTAGTTTAGTAAGTTTATCTATAATTCCAGAGTGAGGGATGGTGTCAAAGGCCTTGGCAAGATCTAGATAGGCTGTGTGAACCACCTTACCCTTGTCTACAGCTTTGGTGACTGCTTCAAAAAAGTCTATCAGGTTTAGTAGACATAATCTGTCTTTTACAAACCCGAACTGGGTGGGGTCCAGAGTTTGGAGATTACCAATGTCTTTCTGTATACAATTAATGATGATACATTCCATGGCCTTGCAGACCAGGCTCGTTAGGCTAATGGGGTGGTAGTTCCTGTGGTCTGTGGTGGCTCTCCCTTTGTGGAGTGGGATACCCATTGCTGTGCGCCATTCAGTGGGCACAAAGCCTGAGGTGAGGCTATGACTGAACATGGTGCTTAGGTGAGGTGCTAGTTCATTCTGCTGTTGGCGTAGAACACAACCTGGGATGTTGTCAGGTACCATGGATGCTTGTGTTCTTGGCTTTGTAGAGTGTGGTTTTTACCTGTGCAGCCGTGATTACAGGCAATTTGCATTCTTTCAGTACAGAGCTGGGCCCTTTAGGGGGTGAGAGGTGGGTAAAGTTAGCACTGAACCTATCGGCCAGCATGTTGGCAATATCAGATGGTTCTGTGTATTTAGTGCCATTGTGCTGTAACTCAGAGCAGATCTGAGTGTTGCCATTGAGATTCTTGGCATAACTATAGAATGCTTTGTGGTTGTCTTTAGAATCAGTGGTGATTTTGTTTTCATAACTAGCTTTGGAGGATTTTATGAAGGATCTCAGCTTTTTACTGAGGCATCCAGTCATGGGATTTTACTCTTTTTGAAACAGTTTTTTTCTTCTGTTGTAGAGTTTGTTTATGGCAGGGGGCCACCAGATTGGCTTCCTTTTTTTGGTGGATAGCATCTTGGTTCTGCTAGGGATAGCACCATCCATGCACTCATGTAAGTGCTTATAAAGTGCAATTTTGTAGGATTCAGCAGTCGTACCTCTATTGTCCGTCTGCATGGGTGTCGTGAAGTTTGCCACTTCTGTCTTAAGAAGCGTGAAGTTGGCTTTGGAGAAATGTTTTACATTGATTTCCCTAATGGGGGGTGGGGGCAGGTTGTGGATGTCTAGGGTGATTAGCTTGTGGTTGGATCTGACCAAAGAGGAATTGACCTCTGGTGTGGAACACCAGTCGCCCATGTTGGTAATGACCAGGTCTAGGATATTGCTGCCCCTGGTGGGGGTGTGGATAACTTGATCCAAGGCATTAGAATTTATGAATTCCAGAAAACATTGAGCAAAAGAGTTGGTACATGAGTAGTTTTCCAAGTTAATGGTGGGGTAGTTGAAATCTCCCATTATTAGGGTGTTGGTTTGTACCCTAATATTTTGCAGTGTATCAAGAAATGAGGAGTGGGAATCCTGGGGCATGGTGGGGGATATGTAGCAAGTTACAATTTGGATTGTTGTCTTCCCCAGAGTTAGTTGCACTTGGATAATCTTGGATGCATTATGCTGAGCAACTAGCCTGGAGGTGTGGATATCCTTAATGAATATGGACATGCCTCCGCCTTTAGTGCTTCAGTCCAGGTTAGGTGGCAGAAAGGTGTGGTACAAATTATAGCCTGGTAATGCAGGGGTGCTCTATGCAGCCTTGAACCAGGTCTCTGTCACTGCACAGATGTCAATGTTCTCCATTTTAAGGAGTGCCTCGATTGAATGCATTTTGAGGTTTAGACTTCTAGCATTGAGTAGCATTGCCCTCAGATTTTGCTTGCTTGTACCTGTTAAAGTGGTGAATTTGTCATTTTGAACCTTGCCTAAAAAAGGCACTGTTGGGGTGGCAAGAGCCTTAGCCAGTATCAGGAATCCCAAGGGCGACAGGTGCAGGCCATCTCTGGCAAAGCATCGTGATCTGTCGATCATGTCATCCCAGGCAGACAGATACTGAATCCCTTCAGAATGACACCAGAAGCTTAGACAATTGTTGAAGTCAATCATTGTATCCTTGTACTGTGGTATCATTCTGGGTGATGGCAGGATGCTACTCAGGGCTAGGGTCATACTGCCTGTGCTACAAGATCGGAGAACTCCTCCATCTCTCTTTTCTTGTAGTCCAGGGAGGTACTTCTCAGGTCATTCACACCAACATGGGCAATGATAGAGTCATATTTTTATTTGCTATTGAGTGACCTGAGTGCGTGTGTTATGTGGTGGATCCTGGCACCTGACAACAAGCTGACAGTAACTTTCTCCTTGTTTAGCCTGGTGAGTGAAACATCAGTGTGCCTGACTATAGAGTCACCTATGACTAGAGTGTTGGGTACTTGTTATGCCTTATGGGCTGTGGTTGAGTGGCACACTGGGTTTGTGGGCTATGTGTCTTTTTGGTTGTGTTGGGGGTGGAGGTTGCTTGCGTTTCTGCTTTGGAGGTCTCTGTTGCTTGAGCAGATTTTTATTGTGAGCCTCATTGAATGTAGGTGTGTGTTTCGCGTTTCAATATGTGTGTTTTGCTGGTGTAGGTTTTGAGGGACTATGTGATGGGTGTGGTGTGGTGTAAGTGTTTACCTTCTCCTCTTGACTGTCTAGTCCAGTCTTGGGTGAAGAGAGCTTTGCTTCCAGTTTGACTATATAAGTGCATCTCTCACAGGTTGCAGTGTTGGGTGGTAGGAGGAGATGGTTGTCTGTGTACATGAAGCAATTGCTGCATTGCCCCAAGATGCCCAGATTCATCAGGTAGACAGGAGAAAACAAAGGGAACTGACCCTTAATAAATATGCACCTATCCAGGCCTGTCTAAGTACTAAAAACTGTTTTCCTCTAGACAAGTGAGGAAAGTTGAGTGCTGTAGTAATTTGTAGCTTATTTAGTGCTTCCAAGGAGTTCTGAACAAGTGCTGAGCTCAAAGAAACAGATTTTAGTGCTAAAACTAAAAAAAGTCTCGTTCTAAGGGAAAATTTGAAGAGCAGACTTTATCGCGCCGGCAATAATTTAACCTTAGCTAAGTGGTGATGCATAAAGTACATATATATATATTTTTTAATATAACAGTAGCAAATGAGCAAACTGATTTAAATAAATTAACCAATTAACCAATAAAAAGCTAAAAACTGAGCCCTGTTAAAGCAGTCTTTGATCAGACAAGTTCTAACTGCACACTCCTACCACTAGGGTGCAGGGGAACCTTCTCCAAAAAAAAGATGGTCTGGATTAGTGCTTAAGTTATACCAACAAAGCTAGATTCAGCAGGTCTGAATTTAGTCTATGCTACAGCAAACAAGGCGTACCAATTTCAGAAAGAAAGAGTTCAAATAAGCAGGCACAATAAGCCTTTAACCAGAAACTCCCAGGTCAGAAGGGCAGAATCTATCCTCTCCTCCCACAAGAGTGCAGATCTCACCTTCTTAATGTAAAATAACTGGCCCAAAGCCCAAGTGCTTCAACCAGAACTAATACACTTTTAAAATAACAGACACTAAGCCTTCAATCAGCAACTCCAACTTAGAAGGATGTAAGCTACCTGTCCTGCCCCAACACTACAGACCACAAACCTTCTTAATGTAAAACAACTGGTCTGAAGTCTAAGTTCTTCAACGAAAGGTTTAGAATAACAGTTACAATTTAATCAGGCTACTAACAAGCAGTAATAAATGTAGCAGGATAAATGCAATTAAGTACTTTTAAGAACAAGCAGCAAAAGTAAATAGCAAGTATGAAACATTACACAGAGAAGCTATTTTACATCAAATATATAAAAATGTAATAATAATAATAATAATATAGTAATAAAAAATAAGCAAAACACAACAATGTTGTTGACAGCCCATTCTCTAGACACAATAATGCTCTCTAGGATGTGTGTTACTGTGTAAGTAATGTCCTTACAGGGGTACATTATTTACACAGTAACAGACACCGTTTGGCATTATTGCTTGCTTAAATGCTATAGCTTCAATACCAAAATATTCAAAGGCATCCTAAATCATTTACACTGTTATGCTATCCAATACCGTGATTCAGTAAAGTACTCTATTTTTAATTTGCATTATCGCAATTCATTGCTTTCCGTAAGAAAATAGAAAACACAAAGATCACTAATATGGATCACAGTGGAAGATAAAAACTCTGGCGAAAGATACATATTGAATAAGGATCGGAGAACATTCACTGAACAAAGTTCCAATAAATATATATAAGATAGAAATGACTTTCACATCACTGCAGTTAGTGCATTTGATCAAAGCTACACACAATATGCAGTATCTCTCTCTCTCTCCAAGTTCATAGATAAGTACTTGGCTACCTGCCCTTGTAAGCCATTTTAGGCCTAACTAATTTCCCTTTTGCGCTCAAATTAACCTATCCCATTTAGTTATAGATTGGCCTTACCCATCCTAGGGTCATTAATTATGTATTACCTCTAATGAGAATCACTGGGATCATACCATTGAGTGGACCCATGCATGGGATAAAGCATTTAGGAGCTGCTTCTGTCCATTAGAAATACAGGGGGAAGTCCAGTGGTAAATGTTCAGTTTCCCATCCATATATCTAAGTAGTGTTTGAATATGGCGAGGAATTAACTTTCTTTTTATGAGGATGGACTAGTATCCTCTGCAAGATATAACTGTCCCTCCAAACTTGTTTTGTTGATGTTGCAGAAGAAGTTTAGATTCCTTGACCAAGTATTTCTCATGCTATTTGACTTGCAGATGTACAGTAAATCCATCAGTGATGAGTCATAGGATGGCTTGTATGCCAGACACAGGTCACCATTTAGCAGTCTGTATGATACTGAGTAAGATGACAGGGCTTTGACTCAGTCCATTTAGGACATGTTGTTTAGGCCTTGTATCCTTTTAGTAAGGCATCTGTGTGGGCAGTCCTGTTGTTAAATGTGTCTGGTTAAATACATGCCAAAGGGGGCATTATATTACCCACTAATCATATCAACCTATACAGCTACTCTCAAGTCATCCAACCTAACACTAGATTAGGAAATACAAGAAACAAAGAAAGCCTCCTAGACAGGATCCTACTAAATAAGACTAACACTTCTTACCGAGCAGGCATTCTTCACGACATGCTCAGTGACCACCAACTAACCTTCTTACTAAAATTCAAGACCCAGAACTACTTTACTTACTTACTACAAACAATCAGGGTCACAAAAAGCTTCAACCCCAATAAATGTAAACTTGAGCTAAAAAAACATAACTGGAACATACTAAGAGTACTACCCCTAGATGAAGCTGTAACCCACTTAAATAATGCTTTCCTAAACATCCTAAATGCCCATTCACCAGCTCGTACTACAAAACTCAAAGTGAAGACAAGCCCCTGGATTACCAAAGAGACTAAAAATAAATTGCAGTAAGGAACAAAGCCTGGAATCTCTGGAGAGCTACTAAAACTCCAGCAGCTTAGGAACAATTCCAAAAACTTAGGAATTATACTAAAAAACAATCCTAGATACAAAGAATTACTTCCTTCAGCTACAAAACAGGCATCAAAACAATCCCCAAAAATTCTGGGCAGGAATAAATAAACTATTCCACCCCGGCAAACCTTCCACCCCATCTCCTACCTCCACTAGTGAAATCACAAATATACCAGATACTTTCAACAAATGCTTTATAGAAACTATCACCAGCCTCATTCAAAAACTGACCACATCCACCACAAATAGCCCTGAACCTATAAATAAAACTACCACCACATTCCAATTTCAGCCCATCCCTACCACCTATATCAAAACGCTCCTAACCAAACTTAAACCTACTACATTAGGTGCTGATAGCATCCCTGTTGAATACCTCTAATTGGCTGCCAATGAACTTGCCTTCCCAGTATCCATCCCCCTAATCAGATCTATCTCAGAAGCCACTATTCCACCTATCTGGAAGACCTCCTATGTCATTCCCCTCCACAAAGGTGGTACTTCCACTGACCTCTCTAACTATTGCCCTATTGCCATCCTTTCTTCACTAGCTAAAATACGTGAAAAATGTGTACCTCACAAACTGATGCCATACCTACTCACCAACCAACTTCTCTCTCCCACCCAGTATGGATTTTGGCCTGCTCACTGCATCACCACTGCCTTACTTTCTTTTAAAAACCTCAACAACCAAAACAGACACAAAGGCTATCTAACATCTGCCATATGTTTGGACCTGTCAAAGGCCTTTGATATGGTCAACCATCCTAAACTACTTCAAAACCTTACTGATCTGGGCCTTAATACCCATGCATTGACCTGATTTCAGAATTACCTACAAGGAAGGCAGCAAGCAGTTTGATGGGACAATAACCTATCCTCACTAATACCTGTCACTACAGGATTCCCACAAGGGTCCATTCTAGGACCCTTCTTATTCTCCATTTTCACCAATAGCCTTCACAGCATCTGTCAAGATGCAACTGTCATACAATACACTGATGACTCAACAATAATCTGTACAGCCAGAGATCCCCTGGAACTCCAAACCAACAAACCAAAAGTCTTTCAAACTATTGAAAACTGGTTTCTTAAAAAAACCTAACACTAAATCCCCAAAAAAACAAACTACTGCTATTTAGTCCAAACAAATCAACCACAATACCCAGCCCATTTAATATTATGTCCAGGGATGGGACTATCATCTTTCCAGACACTTATACTAAACTACTAGGCATGATCATTGATAATAATCTCAAATTTGATCTACATATAAATCAAACTATTAAAAACATCCACAAAAAAACAGGCAGTCTATATAAAAATAAACTGTTTCTAACTCAAGCTGCCAGAATAACTATTGGTCAAACTCACTTCCTCTCTACTCTGTTCTACACCTCACCCATTTTCATCAACTTATCCAAAACAGAAATAGCCAAGCTCAACTCCTGCTACAGTCAAATTGCCAAATTTGCCACCAGTGCACCCTACCGATCCCATCACTGCCATTCCCTCAAACAACTTGGCTGGCTTGAATTTCTCAATCTCCTAACCTTCCATCAGCTTTACTTTACACACAAACTAATTCTACTTCCAGATAAAATCCCAGCACTAGCCAACCTAATAACATTACAAACTAACCCTAGACAACTACGTTCTAGTGTTAAAACACTGATCAGGGTTAGCAAAAGTAAAAACACAGGAGGGGACTCCCTCTTCCGTAATTATATAAGTAAAACTTGGAACTCCCTACCCTCAGATATTACCTCAATAAACTCAAAGGTTACATTTAAAAGACTCCTCAAAGACCATCTAAAACAAACATGGATATGCTTATGTTCACCCCCAGGCTAAACTCACCAGTCATACCATCCCTCTTCCCTAATCTACTCACCTCTGTTTCTGAACTTTATCACTAAGAGGAACTGCAGCTTTTTATTTCTAGCCTCCTCATTGTCTCACTTCTAAATCTGGCCTTTCAGATTGTATCTATACATATTGTGGCAGTAAAACCCTGCTAGGCGCAGTTTTTCTATAGACTTTTCTTATCCCTCCATTGCATTTGCTTTTATACTTAGGTTAGCTATCTCACCACTCAACTCTGTTGTTTTACCTACTTCAATAATCCTGTCCCTGCCAAACTTGTACTCAAACTATCTGTAAAAAATTGCAAAATATGCACACTTTCTCACATATGTAGCTTATCCTGCTTGGCTTCTTGCTTATGTCCTGTCTCATTCTAACTGTATAAAATCATAAAATATGCTTTTATACTATGTATCTAATGTTAAAGCTTTGTGCTTATATACTGTCTATTTTAATATGAATGCCACTGTCATACTCATGGTAATGGCTTGTAATTGATTTGTGGAGCTTTTCTTCCCGGGCCTCTGCTGAAAATGGATATGCATCCAGTCAGACTCTCCGGGTCAATAAATGTAAAATAAAAATAAATAAATATTCCAAGACTGTCCTAACGAGGGCTGAGTAAAGGGGAACAATGACATCCTAGATATCGGTACAATCCCTTTGTTTATAAGCTGTGCAATAAAGGAGGACTTTATTACGTGGTCAAAAGTTAGGTTGCTGTCCACAAACATTCTCAAATCATGAACAATTGGGTCAGCTCTTAGAGGTGTACTGTCACTGTGGCAGTTCCCTGAAGTAGATGTCTTCCCAAAGGATACAATAATGCATTTTTTTTTGCCATTTAGTTTCAGTCCGTGATTTTAGCATCAGTAATTCATTAGCAGATTCAATGACTACTCTTAGCTTGCAGTCATTTGCAAACTTAGTCAGCCAGAGCTCTTTGCTATTGGCTTGTACTTCAGAAAAGGAGATGCCAAACATGACAGTTCCCAGCACAGAACCCTGGGAGACTCGACTAGTAACTGTTACCTTTGTGGAGGTAACTTCCCTTATTTTAATTATCTGCATCCTGTATGTGAGCTGCCTGGTAATCCATAGGTGATATAATGGTTTATTCCCAGTTTATTTAGCTTTTCTACTGTGACTGAATGGAGAACTGTGTCAAAAGCTTTGGCCAGGTCCAGGTAGGTGGTGTGCACCATTTTGCCTTCATCCATTGCTTCGGTGATCTTTTCAATAAAATCCACCAGATTGAGTAAGCATGCAGGCTGGTTAGATTTATGGATCTTCAACTGCCTGGGTCTGTCAAAGGTCATCCCTCTTTCAAAGGAATGACTGCAGTTGTTCTCTATTCACATGGAGGCTGTGACTGAACAGTGTTGTTAGGGGTGTGGCTAAATCATGCTTCATGTTCATTGGTTGTATTATCAAGAGAGAGGACTTTCAATTTATTTTTTTCATGAGAGAGGGATTTGGGGAAAAATAGTTAGTGGCTCCAGCATCTGTTTTCTGGAGTTTTACTGCCCCTTCTACCCCTTTGTATACAGATGCCACACTTGCTACCTTGCAGTCTTCAGGCACTTAGTGGGCAGTTCTTTACTGAAAACATCTATCAGGATAATCTGTTACATTCCAGATCTGGTACACATCCCTACTGCCCTTGCACTTCAATTTCCCTTAGGAAATGAGTTCCTTCTTCAGCACTTCCTTCTTTTCCTGGTGTCTGTCCCCTACCTCTCTGCATCTTTCCAACAGAAGGAAAATAACTATCTATTACCTGTGTTTTTTACAAGTTTTCCATGATCTTAATCACATCTTTGTTTCTTATGCCATGAACATGGCTGACTTAATGCCATAATTGCTGATTCAAATCCTACCCTGCAAATGCTAGGATCAAATACCAACAAGTGTGATCAGAGGGCCATCTACTGCTGTAGTAGCTTCTGCAAGATATTTTGGGAGTGCACACTGAATACCTTCTCCAACGAACAAGAGGCCTGCAAAACATGTGTAGATAATACTAACAAACTCCCGCACCAATATATGTAAAAGGGAACAGATCTGATTTACTGTTCCACTGCAAACAGAATCTTTATTGCTCTACATGAATTGGGGCTCAATTGTTGGATGAAGTCTTGTTTCTAGTTCTGTGTCACAGGCTTTCACAGGGAGGCTGAATTGTGTAACTCGCCCTCTTGTCCCACTTTCCAAAATGGGGGCCACCATTCTACTTGCCAGTACACCAGTGCAGTTACTACTTTGAGGCAACACTGAAAAAGCATATTAACCACAGAGAAGTTCCAAAACTATCTGATACCTTTACAATTTCCAGATGAATACCAGCATGGAAATGTGTAATTGTTTCAATGAACTTATCTACACAAATCAACTGAAGAAGGTCACTTGCTTTTGTCACATGTCATAAAACAAGGACCTGTGTACCACATTCAAGACCTTCGAAAAGTGTTTCATCTCCACCTGCAAACAACAGTCAAAGATAGCACATCTCTTACATCTTATTCAGGCCACTCTGGATAAAGACACATTCCTCCAGCAACTTATCAAAACCTCTTTGAGGCCATCTTATCTTCACCACCCATGTTTTTGCCAAAGTCATCTAACATCTCGGCCTTTATTTTGCTGAATAATGTTACCATTGATGTCCTTCAGGCCAATCGGTATTACTTAATTAAAATGAGAGAACCTGTTAGCATTACATAAAAGGCCTCTAAGTTGACAGCTTAGTTCACCACTAGGTCCTGGGTTTAACACCATAGCAAGCAATAGCCACTTTTCAGCAGCAACTCCTTGGTGTCATTTCAAACTAACATCCTGACCTAATTCCATTTAGACTCCAAATCTGAACTTCATCATTTTTGATTCAAGCTCTTATGGATGTTGAAATTATTGTGGCATAAAGAATTTACTAGGCATTCTGAAGACTCTCTCACTAGCCATCTAGGCTCAGTGCATCCGATTGCCTGTCCATTGGAATCATCTCTTCATCAAGTCATGAGCAATTGACAGCTTATCACATCTCCAGCCCTGATTGTCCATAACTCATGGTCAGTTCTGATCACATGAAAGCAAATTCCGTCACTGATGTTTTGTTAAGGTGCTGAGGTAGCAGATACACATATGAGCATTAATGCATTTGAACATGGCATTCTTTATGGATAGTCATTACTACTGCAAATAAATGAATAGCAGACGAGCACTTATGCTCATATCAGGCAAGCTGTTTGTTCCATCCAGTCACACAAACCCAGGGTCACTATCATAACTCAAGAGTCTTCCTGTAAAACTACAGACTTATTTGTTGGTAGCTTAATGAGCAACAAACCCCATTCCAAGAAAGTATAGTGATCTGAAAAGCTATTATATGTCTATGAACAAACATTAAGCAGAGCCTTTGTTTCTGCAAATCTCACCCTTATTGATGTAACCGCCTTGTCTGTTTGCACAAACTCAAGATTTAGGGAGCCAAGGAAGGGGCTTGTTAATATCCTTGCACCTGCCTGCGGTTTATCCATATAGAAATTCCAGAGAAGGAGACAAACTGCTATCATTTAAGAAGGTTGGTTCAAGAACCAAAACTGTGTAAACGTATTTATATCTATATGGCTAATAATAGAGTACAATGCTCATTTTGGTATGTGCCTTTCCAAGCACCTGTAGCAATTGTAGAGAATACAAAGGTTCCTTTTAAAGAAAATTTAGGGTCTTCGAGATGTGTCTTATGCAAAACAGACTGAAATCATTGTCATTTTACTCCGTGTCATACAGACTGCTCAGAGTCAACCTGTGCCTTGCATTTATAGCAATCTCTGACCCAGCTTTAATGGAAATGCTGCACATTAGCAAATAATATGACACATAGGTCAGTTGCTCAGTGAACCTGAACCTGGTATAAGACATCAACAGAACTTGCTGGAGAGACAGATTTGTCTCACAGAAGTTGCCCACCTTTGGAACAAGTTTCCTATTCATGATAAACAAAGCCCCTCTTTTTCTTCATTTAAGCATAATTTGGATGACTGGATGGGTAACCATCAATTCACCCCAGGGTTCCACCTGTGTCCCTCTTGGAAAGGGGCAATTGGTGCTGATTTTAGTGTCTGTTGAACCAGACACCCTTGAAAACATGGGTTGAACTTGGCTAGGGTTGTAAGGGCCCTGGTGCTGTTAGCTTAGTAACCTCCTATGATCCTATGGCACATTTCTACCTCCATCACAAGCTGTGTATTCAATTTCAGCAGTGAGGTGAAACTCAATATCCACTGAAGAAATTTCTAACTGTTAGGAAAATGTATAATTGCAATGCAATATGTAGGTTTAGTGTATTGAAATATATAACTGCAATATGCAGGTTTAGTGCATTAAGTGTTAAAAGGACTTAATACATTTATTCTGCTTATTCTGTGTGAAAATATGCAGCTGCTAGAAGCTCTAAAAAATGAACAATGGATGTCCGTAAATCCACCATGGTCAGCAGACAGTGTATTGAGGTCAGAACTGTACCTTGAATGTATCATATCAGAACTAGAGAAAGAATTGTGAGAAACTAAGGGAAGCTGAAACAAGCCCAAGGCCAGGTTGTTTTTCTCAAAACATGTTTTTGCAAGACAGCAATTATCTGACCATGTCAGCAGCAAATCTAATAATAGCATCTTTCTGTAAGCTGTATAAAAACTGTAGGCTGAACTATGGAAAATCAGACAAACCTTGTACCTACATGCTTTGTCTCCTTGCTGCAAGTAATAAAGGGTGCCTTGCTTGAACCTAACGTTCATTGATCTTTGTGTTTTCTTTTACACTAACCATTCTGCCTTAGCTGGTTCATTTCTCCCAGCTATCTCCCTGGCAACTTCTCTAACCCTCATACATCACTTTATGGTTGGTGATCCCACCCAGTAGCTCCACAGTTTTCTTATAATATGACTAAGTGCAATTCAGCCATCAGGTATTTGCAGATGAAGATCACTCCCTGGCCTTCCACTAGAAATGAATCCCAGTAATCTTCTCTTTTGTGAGATGTTCTTGTTTAATGAGCCATCATTGGCTGATCTTCTTCACATAGACCAATTAATAGTGATTCTATATCAATGCCTTAAACCACCAAACACCACAAGTCTAAGGATCATAGGGCCAAGCAGACTAATCTGCCATGACAAAGTGTTGATCCCAGCAACAATTAATACAGCCATTATACAAAATTACCCAACATACCATACACAATCAGCTGTTATTACAAACATGCAAACAAGAATGCAAATAAAAAACACATCAGTGTGAAAAGATATACAAATACCAAGTACTAGATAATTAAACCTAAGTAGTCAAGAGTAGAAAAACTTGCTACAGAAAATAATTGCATACCTGATAACTTCCTGTTATCCTGTCAGTTCAAGGAAAACATGACATGATCCTGGAATATTGTGTACAGTACAGAATGAGAACTTTGTCGTTCTGTTCATTGTAGTGAAATCTCTGAGTCAGTATATTTAAGTAGCAGGGAGTGTGACGGGTACAGAGGGGCTTGCCCTGCCCCCCTGCAAAAATGTGAAATCAGTTTTCACATTTTATTTATTTATTTTTTTTGTAGGTTCGATATTTCAGCATTTCGATTCTCTGGTCTGTCATGATCAGAGGTTTGATGTCCTGAAATTTCAATCCTTTGAATGGGATCCATGTGTGTATATATATATATATATATATATATATATATATATATAAATATATACACATATAGTATTACACATACATATATTTATATATACATGAACACAAACTGAAAATAAATAGAATGTGGATTGATTTATTAAATCTTTTATTGTAGAATAGGGAATGCATTATATGACTAGTAGTTTTTTCATCTACTCATGTTCTCTAGCACTGTAGTGACATTTATTACACATATGTAACATATTATCCCATACATTCCATACTTGTTTTAATATTTACTTTAGAGGATTCATCCATCCATCCATCCGTCAATCACCCCTTTTTCAAATTTTTGCACTTCGGGTCAGGGTGTCACTACAACAGTGACAATCATCTAGAGCCAAGGTTTACACTTCTGGGTGGCCAGCCCAGCCCTGCAGTGGTAGTTCTTCCACACGCACGCACACACTTGTGCGCGCACACACACACACACACACACACACACACACACACACACACGCGCACACACACAGACACAAGTGCACACACACACACACACACACACACACACACACACACACACACACACACACACACACTCACATCTATAGCCAGATTAGAGTCTCCAAATGACCTATTGCATGCTAGAGGATTACTTTAGCTAAATAATGCCTGCTAATTCACTGAGTCATTTAACTTTTCGCTGCTCACACCTTTTGGTTTAGTGCAGAACTCATGCCTGAGACTGAAGTTATTACCATTTTGTGAGTTGATCAGATGATTTAAATGGCTTATATATAAGGAGAGGGGGATATGAAAGTCATTTTTTAGGATACTACTGTTTCATACTCAACATTTCTCTAGAGTTACTATCTCAAGTTTGCTAGCAAATGCAGCAAATGCACTCCCAGATAAAACTGATGTTTACTGCAGACTGTCACAAATATTTTCAGTCATCATCAGCAGATAAAAATAGACTTAAAAAACGAATGAAGAAAATAAATTGTGTGTGTGCCCAGTTTAAACAAGTGGCTACACGAAAAGGAAATGAGTGCTAACTTAAAAAAAGTGAAAAACGCTAAGGCTATAAAGATGGACTGGTCTAATGTGGGTAAGGAAAAATGAATCAACTTAACAAAAACAAATCTCTCTCAAATGTGTGGTTTGGATAATAAACTGACTGTTATCATCAGGTATATACTGATGTACTGAACACACACAGAAACTCAGAAGTAAGACAAGCAAATGCAGTATATGTTACATGAAACAGATTAATGCTACATGAAGAATACTTCTGCATTTTTCAAGAAATGCTAAGCAGAGCTGAGAGCAACAAGCAGCAAATGATCACCATTACGAATGACTGTGTCTGATATCCCATCCTTATGCAAGCATTATATGACTTTTAGACAGTTTCTTGCTTACTGTATTTATGTCTATTCTGAATTTTAGTACTTATCTCTAAGGAGTGTGATATTATTGTCACAAATGAGAGAGAGAGTAAGCAACGGGGCATAGGGGCAGTCATGTTTCCAGCTACCCCCATAACATAACATAAACACAGCAGGAATAACTTCCATACACACAATTCTCCACTCAATAATCCCTTTGTTGGCAGTGTGTAACATACAGATGCATCCATATTTTACTGTGCAGTAATTCATTTAGTTTTCAGCTAGTTTCTTTGTTGTGAGTTCTTGTCAGTTTTAGCAGCACCGCTTCTGCCCAAGACCAACTTCTACACAAGCACTTGCAGTGGGTTTAAGACTACTTTTCTACCCCTCTATCCCATGGTAAGTACCCCTTACTAGTAGGGGTATTTATGCAGTAGCAGAATAGACCAAGAGCCATCATCACTATTCACAGTGACTTAAGCTGCTTATGATGTTGGGCTATCTCCTTTCTGCATGGAGCTGTCATCCCTGCAGGGTGATTGACAATGAAGTGTGATTTCTGAGAGTGGCCCCAACTAGTATCTAGGGGAAACAGCATCATCCCAATTCCCTATCAATCATTCCTGCATCTACTGTTGACTACTCTGGTGTATTCCATTGCTAGGAAGTGCCACACCATATTGTAGTTACAACCCCCCCACACACACAAGCGACAGAGAGGCAAGTAGACATATGCCTCATCATTCCTTCCCCACAACTTGCCAATTCCAGCATATGTCCTACACACTATTTGATCTCGCGTCATCTGATCTGCATTACAGTAAGGGCTTTATTCCTCTGTGCCACAGAACTGCCATGACTCATTAACTTAACTGATACACGCACAGGTTTTAGTTCTTATAGCATTATAGTTAAATATTTCTATTTTACTATTTTTTGTGCTTCTGCCCTTTATATGGAAATGCTAGATCCAAGGATACAGGTGTTAAACCATTATGAGTTTTTCAGTATTTATGAAACCAAGAAACAACAAAATATAATAGACAGTGCCATTTTAAGGAGACTGCTTTTAAATTTTAAGCATGGCTGCCACTACTTCCAAAAGAGCCTTCTGCATTTGTAAGGCACAGAGCTCCATTCAATTAGTTCTGGATATATCAAAGAATTATTGCCCAAGAAGCAGGGTGCTGCATGAGGCAAGTTTCAGCAGTCCTGTACTTTCACACCGTGGCGAAGAGGCTGTCTAGTTACTACCTCAGCTGATGATATGCAAGCTATCAGCGGAATATGCTAGTTGAGAAAAGCAGCGAATAATTCCACTGGGCTCAGATGCAGATAATCATTGCTCCTGGCTAGTGTAGGGTATTAGACTTAATGGACTGCCTTAAATAAGGGGACATGCTGTGTGAAATAAGAACTGAGCTTCAGGGACTAACCAATGCATGTATTCTTAAAATAACATTTGCATGGTGTGCAAAAGAGTCAAACAGTGACTTTACTACAGAGGGAGCAGAGAGAGAGTAACAGAAAGGAGGTCAGCAATGCAAGATATTCCCTTGTAATGGGAGCAGAGGCCCAGAGTAAAATGATGGTAGCATATCGCTAACATGGGGAGTCACACACTGGCTGGAGAACAGATTTTCATTTCCTTTTATTCACAGTCTAAAATTGTATGTGTTCATTGCAGAATTTCAAAGGTTTCTCACAGTAGGAAATCATTTGGCAAGAATTCACAAACAGTTGTCGCTGCTTCCAAAATAATGTTCCCTGAATTGCAAAACCATCTCAATTGCTTTTTACAGCCCTCTGTCAGCAGCTTTATTGTTTAAAGTATACATACTGCTTGGGAGGTCTGGGTAATTTTTATTTTTTTTTTTTAATTTTTGAGTTTCATTTTTTTCTATTCCACTGAGTGATTGGTCACCATACCATGGGAATGCTGTATCATTAACTGAATCCTTCTACAAGTCAACATTTTTGTACACACATTAGTCTCAGAAGTGACACTCCTGAGGAAATCACTTAACATTAGTCTGTGACATGTGAGGCATTCTGACATGTCCTTTGAGGTGTTTTGTAATAGTGTATTACATAAATTTCAATTGCCCCTGATTTTACCTCATATTTTTGTCCTGCCCCTCATAAAATTTTAGATTTTCTAGTAATCACTGAGGATTATAGTCAGTTAGTATACTGCCATTCAGTAGAATTTCATAATTCCAATTCTTGATGCAAAATATTTTGTGCTATTAAGATGTTAAGTGAATCAGGGAAATATTTAAAAGTGACTTGGGAGTCGGGGGAGGCTGTACTCTTCAAACACTTGCAAATGTCAACGTTCTAAATCTGAGATTATGCAACTATGGGGAAAGAGAGATACGTTCTCAATTTTATTGTTTGTTAATTTAGTCTAGATATAAATGCATTGCTTTCGATAAAACTGGAATATCAAACATACAGCATAGTACTGCTCTGATGAAACCAGAAATTAAACAGAGTGCAATACTTCACTACTCATATTGCACTCTTTACCCAAGTGTTGTGTCCTGTGGCAGTATGACATAAATTAATACTGTAGGAGACTGACATTCTGAAGGAGGCAAGTGGAATTAAGTTTGTTTGCAAAATGCAGTGAATGTACATAGTACATAGTAAAAACACAATTACTTGTTTTGTCAGGGATTATTTGTATATATATATTTTTTATTAAAAACCTGGATTGTGTTTGTACATTAGAAGAGTTTTGTCCTCATGTGCTCTGTGAAAGAGCATAGTGGTGGCATGCTTTGAATTCCAGCTCTCAGTCTTTGGTTCTGGTCATAGTTTCTGGGTGGGATTTGAACATATCCATCTATAAACCCAAATACACTAACAAGGGCAGTCACAACAAACATCTCTTAGCTATCTCTTGAGGAACTAAAGTTTAAAAATTACCCACCAGTATTTGACTGGCCACAATTTGTGGCATACATCACTGTTTCTGTTACAGAGGTGGTATCAAAATCTGACGGATGATATAGGTTTTAAGGCCCGTCATGAATATAGTTGCCAGGGAAGTTGACTTCATAACACAAAGTCTTGGTGTGGAGTAATATTGCTGTTTGGAAAGAGACAGCCCTTCACAGATTGACCATGGTCTGTCAGATATAGATCACACCTTAGTCATGTGGTCTAAAACTTTATTTTCAGAAGGTCTATTTAAAATGTATCCACAAAGCCATCCACGAGTATTACAAAATCATAAAATCTCCTTTTGAATGACAGTTGGATTTATTGGATGAGATGCTGCTACCTAAGGGGAATGACGTTGTCCAGTTATTCAATGTTGAATTCTTACCATAAATACATTTATATAAAGATAATAGAGCACATACTTCAAAAACAGATATCTATTTCAATGCACAATCTTAGAAAGGCAAAGTATCTTCAGAAAATATTTACCTGAACCGCTCTCTTCAAAACCATCATTTTGTTCTCTGTCAGACGTACACTTTTCTATTTTATTTTATTTTTTTAACTTAGCATCCCTCCAAAATTTTGCTAGACACTTTTTAACCAGCATACTATTTTGGAAGCTAATATCAATATTTTCATATGATTCCAGTGAACTTTACCCCCCCCCCTTTGAAAAATACTTTCCCATGTTAATTTTAACACCACCCTAACTAATTATTGTCTCTGTCCTGTAGTGAGTGCTGAGCCTAAGCCATCAGTATATCAGTATGAAAGCTGTTGCTCTTTAAAATGTGTTCTCAAATCAGCCATAACTAGACCCTGACCAGAAGGAAAAATGAATATCCCTACATCAGGAACCTTTTCAACTTAATCTGTAACCATTACCACATCCACTGTATTTGGGTCAATAATAGTTTTCAATGTGTAGTTGCAGGCCAAATTTTTTTTAACCAAAGTGATAACATGACTACATTCCTGCAGACACATCTCATTAAATCATTGTTCTTTGTATAAAGCTATCCCATAAATAGAAAACTCGCTGTTGATAAAGTTCTCTGGTGGCTACACCCACCCTTTCCTCTTTTTTTATTCTTCCTGTCGTTTCACGTTATTCTCAGTACTGTAAGTAAAACAGTGTCACCTGAAGTACTGACTGCAGTGTTGCAAAGTCCCTTATGCAGTTTAGGAAACCATACTTCTTGAAAGACAGATCACTGCATCATCAGGTCAGCTGACTTGTAACAATGCTTCTCATAGCCAGGTGAATATTAATGAATGAACTTGGTACATGTGTTTGAACTGTGGTCATTAATTATATCACCAGATACTTTGAGCCAAGTGGCCATTGAACTTGTTTGGTGTGCAACCAGAAACTGCATGTAAATGTCTTATTTCCCTAACTTCTCGGAATTGTCTTTTCCAACTTCTTAAAACTGGTGAAACATAATAAAAAGAATTAAACTTCACTAACATGATACCACATTTGCTGTCTCTTAGTTCATTATAAGCAGCCATTTATTCTCTCTTCCAAATGATGACATACTGCTATTTTAATGTCGTCCAAATGGTCAGTCCCTCTCCCATATCTGATTCTTATAAATTTTACTCTTATTTAAGCATAACATAACCTACACTACTGTCCATTAAAGATTTTTAGGTTGTCATAAAACAGATAATTTAATCCCTGATTCATTTACTCAGCCCATGTACAAAGTCTTCATGCACTGAACACAGGACCTGTCATGTACTCTGTTCTAACAATGCTTGGATATTTAACAACTCCTTCTGTTACTGCCTGAATACTCTAATCAAAGAAGTAATCACATCTCCACATTGTCATACTTAATATTCTTAATTCCTATATCTCATTTGGTTCAGCTTTGAATACTGGATCTCATAAGTAGCCCGATGTTTGCAGGAGACAAGGTTTCAATTTGTCCTGAACAGAGTGGAACGTAGGTGTCATGAGTTGTGCCCTTCTCTATAAAATAACCAATGGCTATAACTGGCCGGCTAATAGGATCATTTGCAAATGTTCCCTTGAGATGTATCCATTTTTATAAGCAGAAGTACAAAATGAGTGTACAACAGCAAGTCTACATGTTCTCCCCTGCAGGGTAACATCCTTGAGACAGCTATGGGAAAGGCTGTCTGTAGAATATCCCCCCTGCAGGACGGCATCCTTGAGACTGCTATGGGAAAGGCTGTCTGTAGAATATCCCCCCTGCAGGGTGGCATCTTTGAGACTGCTATGGGAAAGGCTGTCTGTAGCATACAAACATGAACTGGAGAGATGTCTTAACTTCACATTGGTCTGCAATAACAGCTCACATCTTCTGCTTATAAAAAACACAGATTACAGTCCCACAGGGCTCTTAATTTTCTTTTGGGACATTTAACAACTGTCAAGTTATATTTGCTTTGCTTCAGAAATGCCATTCAAAAGCTATGCCCTTTTGTTTATTAGGCAGGATGTTACAGGATATTCTGGGAAAGAGCAACAGCTTAACATTAAGAGACAGACCACACAGTAAACATAAGATTTAGGTTGTGGTGAAAAGCAAGATGGAAACGGATTAATATCTGCATTTTTTTATTTTTGTTTAATTTTACTAATTTGTTAATCAGCTTTATTCATGAGAGAAATGTCACCGCTCTTTCTGAGGCATTTTGGGAGAGTTGCCTGGCAGTGATAGTGTTTCAGAAACAAACAGGCTGAAAATTAATCTTAATGAGCACAGACTAAAGCTTGTCTCAGACTGTAAAAGTGAGGTCTGTACTGTAGTGCAAGGGGAATACAATCATATTCTATAGACAGGATCAAGACAGTGCCATGTTGCCTGTATTGCACTTACACATACAATTATGGGAAAGGCATAAACTGATTGCTGTCACAGGCCCTCTGCTTTTGAGCAATATAGAAATGTCTGCATGTCCTGTAATCCATATGTCCTGTACATATCCGCTACTAATAATGGAGTGATCAAAGAGATAATGGTGGGCTTATATTTTTTCTTCAATGACACAGCCTTACTGTCTTTATGTCCTTGTACTTTCCACAGGACAATGCATGCTTCTGACTGTTCTTAGCTTTTTTTCAGAGATGTGAAACCTGTAATCCTGTCTTCTATGAGACATTTTTCCCATGGAGAGTAGCACTACTAACCTGAAGTTGGGCAGATTATGATATATTTTATCATTACGCTAATTAAACAATGACATTGACCTACATTACAAACCCTTATCACTGGTTTTGGATAAAACTCATCTGACTAGATCATCATGTGTTTCCACAAACCCAGCATAAAGATGTAGTAGAAATGGAAAATGTTAACGTGATTTCCTTACTAAAAAAACATACACGTGAAAAAGTCTTTGTTTAGCAGATGTGAACATGCATTTAGGGTAGCTAACTGTACTCTGACACTGCAAATAATAGTGCTTAACTGAAAGGCAAATTTGTTTCCACAGTTCTAGTGAAAATACCATACATAATTTTATTAAGAGGTATACATTTACAAAACATGCACCACCTCTGCATGATTTATGGTTTATAACCAATATTGAGCAGTGAAGATTTACCGCTCACTGTTATGTCATGTGGAGAGTAGCATGCATAACTGTATAAATGGTCCTTGAAGGTTGAGCTACTTAATACATTTAAATTGCCCAAAAGCAGCTCCCAGTTTCCAAATCACCAAAGACCCTTGTTTTCACTCCAGTGCACTGACAAACATCTTGCGCAGTTTACTTGCACAGAGACCTTCACCTGTCTGAGTGTCCAGCCCAGCTATTATGCATTTTACTTTTCCGAGCTCTCTTCATATTAGTTCTATGAAATTATGTTGTAAATTCATGTTTTTAATATGAAAATAGCATAATTCTTTATTTAATATCATGCACTACAAAAAAAAATTGCAACTCATTTATCATGTTTCTGTTTTGAACATGAACATAACCCAGTTCTCAGAGATCAGTAACTAAACATTGCACAATACTGGCAACCTTTACTCTGGGACTTGGACAAAGATTTCTTACTTGTAATAGAAACTTGCCAGTTTTCTTCAAAAGATTCAACATCTTCATTCTTGTGTTATTACTCATCAGCATTTATAATGAGGTGAAGGACTAGCTTTGTAGTAAATTCTGATTTACTGATTTGCAGTGGGTAAGTGAGTCTGCTGCATATGTGTTTTAGAGCTTGCCTCCCAGATGCATTACTGCAGAGATTAGAATACATCATCTTCATTTAGTTACTCAGTCAGCAAAATATGTCTCTTGCAGATACTTGCAGGCATTTCCTTTTGAGTGTGCTCTGCATGTCTGTGCATGTGGGAATGTGTGTGTATGTGAATATCTGGATGTCTGTGCATGTGTGTATGTGGGTATGTGTGTGTATGTGAGTATCTGGCTGTGTGCGTATGTGTGTGTGCATGTGTGTGCTGGCATGATCTGGAGAGGATATGGGAGAAATTAAAAATAACCAAAACCATGCAGTACACATCTAAAATAATTGAAGTACAAGAACAGTTATATTTAGATTACAAATACACAACTGATGTAATTCCTTGTGGCACCAAATTACAGTGATTGCATATGGAGGCAATGGGCCAACTGGAAGATAATGTGATTTTGTGATAAAATAGTTATACTGACAGGTATGGTAAGAATCACTTAGCAGGCTTGCAATGAGACAGACAGTTTAGATCATGTGGGGACAGGGGGAGAGAGAGAGAGAGAGAGAGAGAGCTTTAAAAAATGGTAGAAGAGTGCACACCATAAAGCAAAATCCACACCTGGTAGGATGTCGTGGACTCAGAAGCGTCAGTGCTGATTATCTGTGAAAGTAGAATGAGGTGCGGCACAGAAGGAAGTGGGCAACTCAGTGTTGTTTGTTAACAAGGATGGCACATGAAATACAAACATAAGTGAGGAGTATTTCATAAAAATAAACAAAGCCTCTGGATGGAAAATACATTAATGACTTTTGCAAAAAACTGTACAGAGCCACTTAATGAAATTAAATAATATACCCGACCATTGTCTAATTATATAAAAAGGGCATTTTTTTTTGTCTGCACAACAATATTCTGAGCTTGGAAAGAGATTAGGCAGTTAGGCATATAACTGATGGTTTATCGTTTATACCATCTATGAGAAATAATATGGTGGATACTATTCTAGATGTTAAATTGTTTGTACGAAATTTACAGTTAAAAATATTGTTCAATAATTCTGTTACTGAAACACAGGGGGCACAGTTTCGAAAACCAAGTACTTTCGTTCCAGATTTACATCCCTTATTAGATGCGTTCTGCAAAATTGTTGAGAAAGATATTTACACTTCAGTAGATGAAAACAAATTCAAATATATGAAAGGTAATCTGACTGTTAAACAAAAAAGAGCTTTGAATAACTTGAGAAATGTTAAGAACATTGTAATTAGACCAGCAGATAAAGGTGGCCCAGTGGTAGTACTGGACAAAGTAAAATATGACCAATGTATGAAGGAAATGTTAGGAGATACTGAGTTTTATTGCCCTATCACTATCTTGGATGTTCAAACTTACATCATTAAAATCTATAACATGTTAGACAAATTGCTTAAAACTGGTATAGTTAACACTGAAATGTACAAATTTTTATGGGTGGAGAATCCAATTATCCCAGTTATTCAGGGCTTACCCAAAGTCCACAAGGACCCACAAAATCCTCCAATGAGACCAATAGTAGCAGGTCGAGGCTGGGCCACTGAACCATTATCTATATTGATTGAAAAATTTTAAGACCAGTGGTAGATTCAAACTTATATATTTTAAGAGATTCCAAACAATTTTTGCTGGACTTATATGAAGGGACTAGTACCTTACCTGACAATTCTTCATTTTTATTAGTAACCATGGATGTAAAGTCCCTCTTTACCAATATCCCTAATGACCTGGGCTTGGAAAGCATACAACAATATTTGACTAAACATGCAGACAAGTTGCCTAATAGAATAGAATTTGTTTGTTTGTTATTAGAAGTGGAATTAGAGAATAATATTTTTTCTTTTAACCAGAATTTATTCTTACAGAGGGATGGCGTAGCTATGGGCACATCTTGTGCCCATAGCTACGCCAACCTGGTGATGGCATTCTGGGAGGAATAAAAACTTTTTTAGCTTGATCTATACAAAATATGTTGGTTTTTACAGACGTTTTGTTGATGATTTGTTTTTTGTTTGGACAGGAACTGGAACAGAATTAAGTGATTTTTTTACAACAGGTTAATTCTTTATCACATTTCTTAAAATTTACAATGACAGCATCAGCAGAATATATTTCTTTTTTAGATGTAGCTATTGAACGTTTAAGGAATGGCAGACTTAATACAGGTGTCCATAGAAAATCATGCCATAGAAATACTTTATTACATAGACATGGTATGCACCCAAATCATATATTTGGTAACATCATAAAGGGACAAGCCATTCGTGCTTCAAGGTTAAACCCAGCTCACACTAATTTTGAGAGAGAATTAAGTAATTTACATGAAAGACTGGTACATAGGAAGTATGGAAATAGAGAAATTGAAGTTGGCTTTAAATATACAGAGAGCCTTAGACAGGGTAGGGCATGCCCAATCTTTTCAGAGCAGGGCAATGAAATATATAGAGCTGCCAGAACAGACTTATATGTAAATAAGGTAAAACAACAGAAAATATCATTGTTTTATACACAAGACATCCAGCAAATTAAGGAGACCTTTTACAAACATTGGAGCATTTTAACAGTAGATCCGGTTATTAAGTTGATAATAGGTGAGCAACCACAATTCCTATTCAGGAACAAAAAGAATTTACACAGACTTTTATGTTTTCCTAACCAGGAACACCAATATGGCAGCACTATTTATACTGGCACTTGTCCATGTAATAAATGTAGTTTCTGTTCCTGTATTTCCACTGTCAATATATTTATACAGCCAACTACATCTAAAGTATTTACATTTAATGGAAATGCAAGTTGTGATATAGAACATGTAGTTTATATTGCTAATTGTACATCCTGTCCTGCTTTTTACGTCGGTAAGACCGACAGAAAATTAAAGGATAGAATTAGAGAGCATTTTTACCAAATTCGTATAAAATCCAACATCAATGCACTTTCGAAGCATGTATTAGAAAATGATATCACACATACTTTTAAATCTTTAGTTATGTATGTGAATGTACCTAGTTTCAGAGGTGGTGATATCAGAAACCACACTGAACAAATAGAGACTAACTGGATTATTAGGTTACAAGCACATACATATGCTGGCCTTAATGATAAAATTCCATTAAAACCAATACTGAAAAATAGAAGAATTAATTATAAGTGATAATTTATTAAAGAAACCTTTTTACAATGAGTGTTTAAAAACCTTATAGTTTGTATATATTTTTTATATATTTTTTTATATATATTTTTATATATATTCTTATTGTTGACAGAGTTTTTATTTAATGTGTCTATTTAATAGAGTATACCTTTATATAGTTGATTGATGACTGACTATTATCAATTAACTAATTATGTTTGAACAATATAAAAGAAGTCTTCAGTCAATGTTGTTTTTCTAATGGTTTGAAAAAGCTGCTTGGCGAAAGCGCTTACCGAACATATGTTAATAAAGGATTAGTTGGTTTTAACACTCTGGATGGTATTTGGTTCTTCACGGCTGTATTCTGCATAGTCTGAAGAGACACTTAACCACTTGGAAATAGTTTGAAGAGAATTTATTGGTTTATCTGTTTGGAATAATCGTTTCTTGTTTGAAGGACTTTATGTGCTGCACTGCCATTTTTTGTCGTGAGCACCACCTTGTATAAGCCGGTCTGAATAGACTTAGACTTTCTTTATTATCTGATTCAGAACAGTATTATATATTTGAACAAAGTGCCTGGTTTGGACTCTGAGCAAGTATTTTATTTTTATGTTCATTTTCTCAATTTTATTGCTCAGACTCATTTATTTGTTTGTGGTATTTTTATTTGGCTCATATAACTGATGGTGCTGGGGTACTGATGATAACTATACAAAGGATATTTCCCTTCCTGAATCCCAGAGTCACAAAATAAAGTCACTGAAAGCTACTTTCAGTGAACCTGAAAGCTTTTTTTTTCCAAGAGGACATATCCTCTTGCACTCTACAGGTGGGGGGAGGAGGTGACCTCCACCACTTACATATAACAACTCAAGGGCTGCTTAACAGTGAAGTAAAAGAAACAGTTTCAATGAATTCATGTTGCTTTATTGACACTCAATCTCTAGTTCTAGAACAGCTACAGCATTCCAGATGGAACAAAGTGGTAACTGATAACTAAGGGCTTGTCTTCATTCTTTGGAGAAAGAGAGACTAATGTGACCATTACATCTGCACTGCATGTGGAATAGAATGTATCTGGTATGCGTAGTGCTGCTTAAAGATGGAAATGGGGGGATTCTGTTTAAACCAACAGCAAAGGTATGAAAGATAGCACGTGTGCAGAGCTTGAATATCACATGGTGTACCTAAACCAGAAAATATACTGTCCATCATGTAAGGCCAGTTATGTGGTGTAAAGTCTTGGCAAGTAGCCCTCATGTATCTCACGTGATATAGCATATCCCTATCATTCTCAGGGCTAGTGGGAAAAGTAGCCATATTTCTAGGAATTAAGTTAGTCCTTCAATGGCCATCTCATGTTTTTCAGATTTAATGTGTCCATAGGTTAGGGGAGTGGAGGTGATTAAAATTGCATTGTGTATTTTCAGTGTGTGTTTGTAACACCAGCAGAGCATTAGAGGTACAATGGTACTGAAGTTAACTTAAAAGGAGCAGACACAGATAGCAAAGCAAACCCAGTAAAATTTACCGATATATATTTTTGTCTGAGTAAAATAAATAAACAAATAATAAAAACTGATTCGAAAAAATCCCTGACACTTTTTTTTTCTTACACTGAAGCGCAGAGCATTGATTGTATCCTGCTAGTAGTTGTAGGCAGCTTTCAAAGCTCAGAAATTATGCAGTATGTTCTTGTGGCCAATTAGCGTGAATGTAAAAAAAACAACCAGCACTGTAGAATTTTGTATTTTATTTGTCAAAGGCAGAAAACTCAAGATGGCCTTTGAAGTCCATTAAAATAACTGTCCCTTTCCTCCTAAGTCCCCAAAATCATTCTGCTATTACTGATTTATTACATGAAGTGGAAACACAGTCCCTGTGACTGTGGTGCATCTCTTGTCAAACAGCAAAATTATTGGCTTTATCTTTTGAAAATCAAAAACGTTCAAGAACATCAGCGTATTATTTGTCATCTGTAGAGAGATAGCTTTCAGCTCTCCCCTTTGCCAGCTTCAAACCCAAGAAACCTAGAATCCCTAGCTATCACCAAAGGTGAAATTATAAGCCATTAGCCTCTAGCATACTGTCTCTGCAGAGTGGTTCTTCCACTCATTAGTTTCGGAGTGCAAAATAAGATGGAAATAAGAAGCATCTCTCTCTTTCTCTCTCTGGACCTGAACTCTTACTAAGGCTACAAGGAATAAAATGTACACGGCATATTTCAATCTTCGCAGGAAGCACCCTCCCTTCTAGTGAAGCAAAATAACTGGAAATGTATATTCTCAATATTTTGCCATTGCTTCAGGAAAAAAAAAACGCATTGTTCTTACATGTACTGCACAAGAAATGACAGGCAGAAGAGGCCTGTGTGTGTTTGTTTTTTTCATTCAGTGTTTCCAGACATAAATGTGAAATAAGATCAGTGCACCTCCTGCTGTGTAAGAAGGTTCTGGAAGACATTACACCACAGCACTTGATACCTCAGCTAATATTTTTTTTTTTTGGAAAATGTGTATAAGGAAAATAAAACTGTCAAAATGTATGAAAGACCAATACAACTATATAATTATCTGCCTATAATTTTATGTCTGTATCTCTTTCAAGCACCTATCTTGTCTCAGGTCTTCTTCAAAGGTGTGGGATTATTGACATGTAATTATACACTGGCATGTATTATTGCATACTTGTTGGGTGAGTAATTGCACATAAGTGCTGCTTTTACTGTTCTGAAGAGTGTACATTGAAAATGAGGTTAGGTTTTAACGTTGTCATAATCCAGACAGAGTTGTCTAATAACACAAAGACCTTCAGATGCACTACCTCAAATTTAGCATGTCAGTAAGAATTCTGAATACATTATATGCAAATACTTTGTTGCAAAATGCTTACTATACGTGTCTTGCACACTGATCTATATAGCATTTTAGCAATAAAAGATACTGATGGTAAGTAAGGACTTATTAATGCAAACAAGTCTTCACAATTTCTGGCACAAAGCACATTTTATATTTTTCCCATTATAGGAGCTCTTCCCTACCTGTCATTTGAACTCGTAAACTGTCCGACTGTGTTTGGTTCTACTATCTGAACAATGGAAATAGATAGCCATACCCTGCCTAAGCCATGTTGTGCAGAGTCATTTTTAAGGGGTCAACATTTTGATCAACACAAGGGCACTAAATGTTCCACCAATAAAATGCATGAAATAATGCAGAAGAAAGAAAGTCAAATTAGGTGTGGGATTTAGAAAGGTCTATATAGTGCTGTAGAAAAGGTTCCGAGGTCAGATTTTCCATGAAATTTTGGGGTTGTGATCCATAACAAAACATCATTTACAGTTCAGTAATCAATGCTTCATGTGAGTCTGGACTGTCACTGTTCTACAGTGGTGGCTGGTGACTTGAAATCAAATGGGGGCTGCAGGAGACAGTTGAATGGGTGGGGCCAATGGAAAAGAGGTGTGCTGACCCAGAAAGGGGTGGAGCTATGCTCAAAACCACAAAAACTGGGACTTTAATTAAATATGGTGCCCTGGGTGCCGAATAGCGTTGCCACCCCTCCGTTTTTTTTCCGGAGTGTCTGGAAATCAATAGGGCACTCCGGTTCTCCGGTTCTCGTTCTGGGAGTCCGGAAATAATAATAAGTCATACGACATTAGTGCGTCTGTATGACAAAAAAAAAAAAAATGACATTGCCGTCTAGGACTCTCGGTTGATTGGCTGCTTGCTGCAGAACAGGCTCATGCAGCAAGCAGCCAATCAACACTTAGATTTGCGAGTCAAATCCCCGCAAAGCCCGCGAAAATTAGGGAATAAAAAGCGGTGCTCCAGCTATACTTTACCTTTTACTGTCTCTACTAAAGTTCGGTACTTAAGGTCTGAAATTTCTTGCTGGTTCGGCTGTTTGCTAGTTCGGGACATCTTCGGTGGATTGCCTGGTATGGCTGTGTCCTTGGGTGCTGGTTTCTTTTGCTGTTGCTGCTTGGAGCCTGGAGGAAGGATTGCCCTAGCCGTGCTGGTTTCTTTTGCTGTTGATGCCTGGAGCTTGGAGGAAGGATTGCCCTAGCCATGCTGGTTTCTTTTGCTGCTGCTGCCTGGAGCCTGGAGGAAGGATTGCCCTAGCCCTGCTGCTTTTCTTGCTTGCTGGAGTCTTGCCCTGGAGTAGTGCTGTGGACTGGCCGACTGGGTGGTGTTGTGTTCCCCTGCCTGCCTGCTGCTTGCTGGCCCTTTGTTAGCTGCCTGTTCTGCTCTGGCTGAGAGCTTGTTTAAGGAGCCCTGCTGCTGCTTTTTCTGGAGGTAAGTGGAATTTTTTTAATGGATGAATTCTTTGGAATTAAGGTAGATTTTCAAAGATTAGTGTGACAAGGGGAATGAAATACTGCCAGCACAGCTACTAGTGAATTTTTTAAATATTAAATTTAGATTAATTCACTAGCTGTGCTGGCACTATCTCATTCATTGATGGTGACAAGATGTGTGTGTAACTGTATGTAGATGTTCAACATGTTGTGGTGATTATTAACTAGAACAATTTCTAGTTTGTAATCATCACATCTACCTTATTCTTTATCTGTAGTTTCTAGGATACTGTCTGCAGAGATATATAGGAAGGGTTTGTTTGGCTGTTTTTAACTGCAGTTAGTGTAACTATTTTTCATGTGGGTGCACTTTGATTTATTATTTTTCATGTGAGTGCACTTTGGTTTATTATTTTTCATGAGGGTGCACTTTGATTTATTTTTCATGTGGGTGCACTTTGATTTATTATTTTTCATGTGAGTGCACTTTGGTTTATTATTTTTCATGAGGGTGCACTTTGATTTCTTTTTCATTTGGGTGCAATTTGATAGTGAATGTATACTGACGGAGTTATATAGGGTTCTTGCTATGATTGTAGAACTATCATTTCTCTAGTTTGTCATCACTGTTATGTTTACCTTGATCTGCATTTTCTATACTAAGGCTGTATTTACTGCAATGTTTTTAGTCTTTCATCTGGTTTTGGACTTGGTTACAGTGAATATATAATGACTACATGATTTGTATAAGATGCTTGGACTGTAGAACTGTCTTTTCGAGTCTGTCATCACTGTGATGTTTACCTTGACCTGTGTTTCTTCCTAGGGTGTCTGTGTCTAGGGTTACAGTCTTCAAATTATAGTGAGGCTTAAATGTAGCTTTTTGTATAGCTTGTCATCACTGTTTACCTTTATCTGTGTTTTCTAGGGTATACCGTCTATACCAAGGCTTAGTTCGTTTGATGTTACAGTGAATATATGACTACATGATTTGTATTGGATGCTTGTGCTGAAGGGTGCTAGAGTAAAGGGCTGTGACTATTAAAGGGAATGGGTGTGGCTTGATTGTGCATGGGGGCGGGGCTTGTTTGTCAGGAAAAGGCACAGTAGAAAGGTGCAACCCTAGTGCCGAACCATCATTATGAGAGTCCAATCAAGACAAAATGAAGTGTAGTAGAAAAAAATATTTCAATGCATTGGCTGCATGACAGCTTACTTAATATCTAGATGGAAACAAAAAGTTGCTAGGCATGAAAAAATAAATTACTTTTTAAATACATTACTGGAATGCCAGTCAAAATCAAGTATAAAAAAACAAGCAGCAATCAACTCAAACCACTTCTCCTTGCACTGCAGTTCAAATTATAATTTATATTCAGCTTTATAAAAGTACCAAATAACATGCTGATAGTAGCAATCTTTGTGATACCCCCACTTGTAAAAATGTTTCTTATCCAAAAAAAGACCTGCTACCTGACAACAACCATCTACTTGTTTCATGGGCAAAGCGTGATCAAAGTAAAAAAATGAACAGCAAGCAAGAAACAAGATCACGATAAATTGCTTAAAGGATTACTGCACAGGTTATGGACCACACATGCTAGATTGGCATTCTGTTTAGTTTATGGGTAAAGCCTGCAAAGATGACTGCAAGTCTCCAACAAATGTAATGAGCTTCTGAAAATAGTGTAATCCTGTCCTTTATTACAAATACTGTCATATGCATTTCAATACCTAAGGCTTATACGTTATCTAGTTATGTAAATATTATCTGCATGGCAACAACAAAAAGGCTTTCAATGTTGGTAATTCTTTAACAGTATGCTTATTAAAGCTTACTTGCATCTCACAATCTCAAACAAGCTTACCTGATGGTCATTAAAGCATTGCTACTTAAATACAGAGAAACAGGGACTGCAACAACATGCATTTTTCTGAATAATAAGAAGCATAAATCAACAGTATAAAAATATGACAGAAAACCAGAACATTCTGCAAAATCAAGGACAGATGAAAAGCCACTGTAGTACTTGTGTCTACCTTAGATGGGAGGATACTCTACACACTTACACCGCATAACTGCTCCTTGTCTTGCTTGGACACATCCAGAGTCACTACATGTAGTGAGGTGCAATAAGTATGTCACAATTTGAAATGTCTCTGGTTGATGGTGATGGCCATGACACATTTGTCATACCTCTCAACCTCAGAGCAAGAAATCTGGACAAAACCATAAATAGAAGTGGGTCAAAGGCCCAAACATAAGGACAATTTTTAAATATTGCTCTTATAAACTTAGAAAGATAATAGAATAGTAGGTCTTGCATTAGTATACATTTTGTGAAGGGTATGAAATCTGAAACTCAAATGTCTGTCATTATTTTCTAACTTCAGTCTTTAATGATTTGCCACTAATTTGCCGGAAAACCACAATTTTATGAAAAATGGACCAAAAATGTGATGCAAAAATATAAAATAGCCACACAATACAGCTGGGAACCTGTCAAAGAAGGGAAACTTTTTAAAATATTAGTATTGTTAAGTTGAGCAGCTGACAAAATAAGAGTATCTACATGCATTTGTGAAATAAAAGTGATCTATAATTCTGATCATTACAATTATTTATTAATTGCAAACTCTCCACTTTTTCTTCCAAAATTGCCATTTTGCTAAGGGATTATTAGGGGGACAGACACATTTAGAGCCAAAGTCGGGGACAGATGAGAGGTTTGGATATACCTAATTCTATACGGCGATTTATTTGCATGTGCATCTCAACCTCTTAATGCAGGAAATCTGGACAAGGCCAAATATATTGGGGGAACATACAGTCAGTACTAAAAATTGCTCTTGTATAAACTTAGACAGTTGACAGAATAACAGGTCTTGGTTTTGCATGCATTTTTCTGAAGGGTATGAAGTCTAAAACTCAATGTCTGTCATTATTTAGTGACTTCATTCCTAAATGATTTGCCAGAAAACCACAATTTTTATGTGGAACAAATGAAAAATAAGCAGCAAAAATGTATTCATTCTGCTGAAATCTGGATAGTGGAGAGGTATAGTTCAGCTGGGGCTGTCTATGAGTTTGCTGTCCTTCCCCCCTCACAAAATCATGGTCGATTGGGGACTTCCCCCTGCAGCCATTCCAGTGTCCCATCACTTGGCTATTTCACCCCATTTACCATAAACACTGTATTATGCATACTGCTTTACTTCTACAATGATTTGGATTTCATTTAAAAGTTCTATTTTACATTGTACAGCACAAACACTAATAGACATAAAGCAATGCAGTCTCACAATGAAAATAGACTTAGCATTAAAAGTTCTCTGCCCTTGAAACTCACATTCATTGAAACAGCATTGAAACCCACATTCAAAGAAAATACATCTGGCCAGTAGCAGGTAAAGATTAACTATGGGCTGTTTTCAAATCATAGGCCCCTTGAACATGAAACATACACATGCTCTTTGATACACCTTCCTGAATGTATTAAATTATATTCCTTGTATAATATAGTACAGTTGTTAGAGGGTGTTTTAAATTTATTGTTTTGAGCATTTTTTCCAGTAAACAATGAAACAAATCACATGCACCAATAATGACAAAACTGCCCAATTCAGAACATTTCCATCATAAAAATATACTCATACTTCTACAGTCCACCAGTATCAGTAAATATGCACAATCTCTGCAGAAGTAAAAGTCATCTAAATAATTCCACATTAAAGAAATCTGTAACTAATGGAGAGGTTGCTGCTAGCAAATAGCTTTATATTTCATTGTTTCATCTACAAATAAAGTGCCTGTTGCCCTTGAGTAAAAAAATACCCATGTTTCATTAAAAAAATGATAAGCTAGTAATATTGCAATAGGGAATGGATGGCAAACTGATAGTTGATAGTTACTAGGTATCTCCACCAAAGAGGAGATTCTCAGGACTGCAGTATCCACCCCAATTAAAAGTACAACACAGTACAGTATCAGCAATCCATCTACATACTGTGGGAGTAGAACCCACAACCTTCTGCTTCAAAAGCAAGTACACTACCTGTTCTGCTATTAAAAATGCAGCACTAAACTTCTCTTCCCCTGAAGCTCTTAGCTCCTTATAAAATCCACTTGACACTCAACTGTACCTCTCAACTTTGTAGCACATGAGCACAACAAATCTGGAAAAAGCCAAAATTTATTGGGGGGGACAAGAGCCCAAATACCAGGGACATATTTTAAACATTGCTTGTATAATCTTGGAACGTTGCTAAATAACTAGATCTGTAACTAATGGAAGAGGTTGCTGCTAGCAAATAGCTTTATATTTCATTGTTTCATCTACAAATAAAGTGTCTGTTGCCCTTGAGGAATAAACTACCCATGTTACATTAAAAAAATGATAAGCTAGTAATATTGCAATAGGGAATGGATAGCAAACTAATAGTTGATAGTTACTAGGTATCTCTGCCAAAGAGGAGATTCTCAGGACTGCAGTATCCACCTCAATTAAAAGTACAACACAGTACAGTATCAACAATCCATCTACATTCTGTGAGAGTAGAACCCACAACCTTCTGCTTCAAAAACAAGTACACTACCTGTTCTGCTATTAACAATGCAGCACTAAACTTCTCTTCCCCTGAAGCTCTTAGCTCCTTGTAAAATCCACTTGACACTAGACTATATCTCACATCTTTGTAGCACATGAGCACAAGAAATCTGGAAAAAGCCAAGATTTATTGGGGGGGACAAAAGCCCAAATACCACAGACATATTTTAAACATTGCTTGTATAATCTTGGAAAGTTGCTAGAATAAAATGCTGTGTTACCGCCATGCATTTCATTGCCAAGTCTTCAACGCAGGACCCTATGCATTACAGTCAGAGCAACATATCACTATGCAAATTCAGCTGTTTCTTGAAAGACAAGAAGACTGAAACTTAAATGGCTATCATTTGGTGAATTCAGTTTTCAGCATAGCTCTCAACCTCTTAGCACAAAACACCTGGACAAAGCCAATAATGGGGGAACACAGCCCCCAAACATATTCAGTGAATTCAGTTCTCAACATAGCTCTCAACATCATAACACACAAAAAAAAACTGCACAAAGCCAATAGTGGGGGTAATACAGCCCCAGAAATAGGGACACATTTCAAATATTGATCTTATAAACATAGAAAATTGCTAGAATAAAATGTTTTGTGTTACCATGTATTTTCTAAAGAATATGAAGTCTGAAATTCAAATGTCTGTCATTATTTAGTGAATTCAAAATCCAGAAAACCACAGATTTAATGAGGAAAGAGCAGAACAAAAATATGAGGCAAAAATCTGAATGCTTTTCACAAGCGGTGGTGGGTAGGGAATTCAGGCGCTTGCTACCTGTACCCAAGGGTGAGGGTTTGAGCCTGAGTTACTCTCTAGCCACCAGTTATAGTTAACTGGGGCATTTCACACACACACACACACACACACACACACACACACACACATGCACACACACACACACACACACACACACACACACACACACCTAAGCTGTTTCCTATCTACAGAACATTTGTTTTGAAGTTCCTGGGCCAGTCCACAGAATACAAAATAAGTACTTTACTTGTCATGTTCCCAGTGCTGGAATAAATAAGCCAAGTTCACAGAACAAAAAGTAAGTACTTGTCAAGTTACCAGTGCTGGAAAAAATAAGCCGAAGTCCGCCAGGTGCCGAACACTTCCCTATGCAAAAGTCTGCTGCTTCAAAGCATGCACAGTTCCCCATTCAAATCTTTTTCTGAGCATGCATAGATTGCCTCTGCTCATTCTGAGCATGCACAGATGGCAGGCCTTGCAGTCCGATCCCCTTCCAGTCTAGGCAGTTGTAATCGCATCGACTTCTGGGGTGTCTGTAGACTGTTGCCTTCTTTCTGAATCTGGACTGGTTAAACAGCAGTCTGGATTCAAGTTTCTAAGTACACATTCATGGAGTGTGTGCTTGGAGTTTATTTTTGGTTTACAGCTGGGATTTTTTTTTTTACAGCTGGGGATTTTTTTTATTTTGTTTTACAGTTGGGGGGGGGGGCTGCAGTCCTGCAGTCCAATATCACGAGCCGCCACTGCTGTTATAGTAATGCAGGATGGCTTTTTCACTGTGGTACCTGGAGAGAGATGCCATCTGCAAATGGTCGATTACTGTTTACATACCATGCAAGCATGTGTATAGAAACAGTAGCTTGATTATCTGATAAATATAGTGTGTACAGTGGGGACCAGGTAAGCATCAGTGAGGTGGGAGGAGGGGACAACAAGAAGAGCAGCAGTCATGACAACAGTTGCAAACATGCACACTGCAATAGCCCCAGACAGATACACATACACACACACACACACACACACACACACACACACACACACACACACACACACACACACACACAAACACACACACACACACACACACACACATATTTTGCAGCAGGCACAAACAGAAACAGACACACATACTGCAGATGATCCAAACAGTGACACACACATAAAGAGACAGAGAGGCACACACAAACATGTGCGCACACACACTCTGACTCTGCAGTAGGCCCAAACTGAGCGTAGGTACTCAGTTTATGTTGGTATTAATTTACTATAAGGAGCTTTAGTTTTAACATGCCCTGGATATAAGATTCATTATATGTGGCTTAGTTTTCAGTTTCCTGGGAAAGAGATTACTGCATTGTGTGTAGTCATGTAAAATTCTCATTAGTACTTGCATAACTCACACACCTTCACTACTTGTGCACTGCAAAGGCCACAGCAATGGAAAACATCACAGACAGTGGTTTATGTTGTGGTTGACTATACAACATTGGATCTGCACTTCCAAGCAAGTAAACTGGCAGGGTATAATGCACTTTTTAAAACCAATTGCTAAAACTGAGTTGTTATGTGAAGTTGTGGTCTAAGACAGTGAAAGGTAGCTGGTTATGTTAAGTTTATTGGACTGTTGGATTGTCTAGTATATGGGTAAAGAGCATGGACACAGTACTGGTTCCCTTCATTTGATTGACAAACTAGATTGTCAAAACCCATATGGTCTACATCATATGGATGACAATTTATTTCATCAAAGTGTTCTGACTGAGATCATGGTACAATGGGGATCAGGGAATTCACCTTTTTTCCCACTACAGTGTGACCTTGGACTTGGTGTATATAAGTAGCAGGGGATATGGGGGCAACCAGCCCTCACATGGGGATGCAGGGAGGCTTACTCCCTTTGCAAAAACATTGTGTTGTTTGGCTTTTTTTAATTGATCAATGAACCATATGGATTTGAACAATCTGGTTTGTCTATCAACTGAACTAGATCCCACTGTATACATCTTATAATGTCAACATCAATACTGCCATAAGTAAGATAGTTACAAAGGAGGAAATGCTCCAAAAAGTTACATCTTGTGGTGTTTTCTACTGTTAAAATAAGGAGGACATAACTTAAGAAGTCAGGGAGAAGACAAATGAATTTTGCCACTCCCCCAATAAAAGCAGCTAAGTTAGAGCTATTCTTCTGCTATCGTTTGTCATTCTGTTTCTATTCTTCATACTCAGCACCCAAGAAGTATAGCAATTTAAATCTTTCTTTGTCAAAAGTGTCATTCATTTATCCATTCTGTCATTAAAAGAGGTACTCCTAATAACTTACTTGAATTTCTCTCACTTTTGCTTTATTCTTTGCCTTAATATCCAGTCATGTCACCCATCTCCTGCAAGTTTCACTCTACAACTCATCCTTATCTTTAACACCCCAAAAATGCTTTCCCCTCCCCCACACCATTCTTTGAGGCCACACACTACATGATACGTGAATTACTGTACTCAAGACATCCCTGCATGAGCAGAACATGTGTAGTGTTTTTTCGTGGATGGTTGTTGGTCCTGTCTACAATAAAGCAGTATTATTTTAAAACCAGGATTCAAGGTCCGTTGGATTTTATTGTTTTACAAGTTCTACGTTTGTGGATTTTTGAACTGCATTGCATATCCAAAGTTCCCTTGCTTGTATGAATATTTGGAGTTAAGGAAGGATGCACATCCATGGTCTGTTGGCTATGAGTTGTAGCTCCTGTGGTACTGGGTTTGATTCCTTTCACCATCACCCTCTCTTCCTCCTGTGGGACCTTCAGTAAGTCATTTTACTACACATTACTCCTGGGCTGCCCCTGAAAAGGGATTCTCTCTCCATTGGGTTAATCAGACTAACAAATGGGTATCATTACTATTATAGGACCTTTACAATAAGCTGCTATACGTCTCTGTTTTGAAATTACATGTGATCTGGCTTTAGCTCTGTGTCTTGTACACTTGGTCTAACCACTCCATTAAATCTTATAAATATAACCCCACTCTTATTTGTCCAGTGCTGTACAATCTCTACAACAAGATTCTAATCAACCCTCCTCCCTTCTCATGGTTACCCCCCCCCCCCTTGTCAGGGTCAAACAAAAAAACTTCTCCAAAGCTGACTACAATCTTCTGAGAGCAAGTATAAGTAGTTTCACAGCCACTGCCCCTTCAGTTGAAACTAGCAATAATGTCCAAGCCTACACCAAAAACTATATGAGCACCTACATAGCTGTGCGGACTCAGCAATACCTGACAGAACCAAATCATCTTCCTCAAAGAAGATTAAAGTTGTCTGGTGGACAGCAACAATAAACAAACTCTATAATAAAAGGAAAAAAATTGCTGACTAGGTCCAAGAAGGAGTAGGTGCCAGGTTGGAAGCAATCTCTCCTTTGTCCGAACAAGCAAATAAGGTCACTGGTGAAATCCTCTAAGGCTAACTTCAAGTCCAGATTGGCCACATCCACTAAGAATAATAACAAGTCCTTCCTCGCATACATCTGCAGTCTCAAAGGTAACACCCGCATCTGATCTGAACTTGTGGTCAATAACACCACATACACGAATGCCATAGATATAGTCAACCTGCTGGCAGACAGGTTCAATGAAAACTTCACCAACCTGCCCCCCATCAGTAAACCAGGACATCCCCAGCTTTTGCCCCCCTCCCCTCATCACCAGGGAGCAGGTCTTTAATGCCCTCTCAAAGGCAAAAAAATACAGTCTCTATGGGACCTGACACTTCCCTGGCTGTGTCCTACATGAACTCAAGCATGCGCTCTCAGCACCATTAAGCACCTATTCAACCAAAGCCTGAGCACTGGCTTTGTCCCAGCCGAATGAAGAACAGTCACTGTCATTCCTCTACACAAAGGTGGAGCTTCCCCTTACCTAGGCAATTATAGGCCTATCAGTCTAACAAGCCTGCACTGCAAGGCCATGGAACGCATTATCATGGACCTTATACACAAGGACATTAGCAACATCCAAATGCTTGATACCACACGGTTTGGTTTTGTCAGAGAGAGATTATGCCTGTTAAACTTGGTTGACTTCTTCAAAACGGTCACCAAAGCCATGGACGAGGGGAAGATGGTGCACACCACCTGCCATGACCTAGCCAAAGCCTTCAACACTATTCCACATATGAGCATAATAAATAAACTCTCCCAGCTAGGCATCAACCCATATGTTACCAGATGGGTAGCTAACTGGCTCATTGATAGAACTCAATCAGTCAAAATAGGGGAAGCCGCCTCTAGTAATAGACCTGTAACAAGTGGCGTACCCCAAAGATTGGTTTTAGGGCCTCTACTGTTTGGGATGTACTTTTCTGAGGTACAAGCCAAAACCAATGGTCTGTGGCTGACCAAGTTTCCAGATGACTGCAAGCTGGGTACTTAAATTCCCTTGGTGGCTTAATGGCTAAGGTGTTTGCTTTAGAAACACAAGGTGCAGGGTTTGAGTCTCACAAGGGATAATTGGCTAAGCTTAAAATGGCTCACAAGGGCAGTTAGCTTAGTACTAAAACTATGAACTATGAACATCCTCCAAGAGGGCCTTACCCAAACTAATGACTGGTGCCAGAAGCATGGTCTCAAACTGAATGCCGAGAAATGCATCATTATCCCCTTTGGGGAAAATGGTATCCCCACTAATTATCACATCAATAACAATGTGCTAAGCATGCAATCAGTTGTAAGGGACTTGGGCTCCCAGGCTGATAGCAATCTGACTTTTGACCACCATACTGCCTCCATTGTACGGAAGGCTTTCTACATGGTCCACCTCATTACGTAAGGGTACTTCATCCAGGAACAAGGAAGTCATAACATCTCTGTACTCCTCCCTTATCAGATTCATTATGAAGTACAATGCCCCCTTCAGCATGTACCTTGCCAAGCACATGCAGCAGTTGGAGAGACCACAGAGGTTCCTGACCAGGAAAAAATAGGGTCTCTAACACTTATCCTATACAGATAGGCTAAAAGTCCATTCCCTCTACTCAGTCTTGTAGAGACTGCTCAGAGGTGACCTGTGTCTGGCATACAAGGCCTTCTCAAACCCAGCCTTGATGGAGTTGCTGCATATCCGTACATGAAACTCCACTCATACAACCCACATGCAAGGCCTCAACCTGGTCTATGACATTAATAGAACTTGTTGCCAGGATAGATTTGTGTCCCAAAGACTCCCCATCTGTGGAAAAGACTCCATGTCAAGCAGAGTATCTCACTAGCACTTCTTAAAATGAAACTGGATGACTAGATGGGAAACAGAAAATGCACTCCTGGGATCCCACCTGTGTCCCTGCTGGACAGGGGAAACAGGTGCTGACTTTGTGGGAACATGGGTGAATTCTTGGCTAGACTTACAAGGGCCTCTAGGCCAACAGCCTAGTATCATTCTATGAACCTATGAGTAAATATGAAATTTTGTGAGACACCCATGGCTGCAAGACTAAGGGATAACTAATCAATTTCTTTGAACCATTATTAAGGAGAAAGGCTGCTCAAGTGTCACAGGAGATAAAGTAATGAAACAACTCATTATCTTTTGGTTTGTTTGAATGTTGGAAACGTGCTGAACTGTCGAAAACAAGTTGATTAGCAAGACATGTACAGCAGACCTGTGTGCAGGTACATGTGTGTTTGCACAGAGTGGCTACTGATAAATTTACAGACTGATTCTTAAACTGAGGTGGTAGCTGGCAGGCTTACAGGCTTGCTCTTCTGTTAGCCATCTGTAGATTATCTGTGTGGCACAGATGGCTAACTATTATTTAATCTGGAATGGATTTTGAAGTTCATGCCATGTCACTGTCCTGTAAAGTATAGGCCAGACAAACAAATCTGCACAATTTGGGGGGATTTGACCTTAGTAGTTTAAGCCTTTAATTCAATTACCTTGCATGTATTTGTTTTTATTTATTTAAGATCAGCTTACCAAAATATATTGGATTTCCTCCAGAGTTTTTATGTGAAGGTACAAAGAACACAAAAGCCTGATTTTTTTTTCACAACAGCAGAGGTAGTGATTTTATGAAAACAAATCTGGGAATTTTACATTTCACAGTGACTATCTACAGCACAGAAGTTATTTCAGAAGATAAGGTTATGCTAAACACAGCACATAATCAATCTGCAAAATAGAAAATAAATTCTCTTTATAGTGCCTGATGCACAAGGCATGAAAACATCCATTTCCCCAAGCAGACTTCTGAAACTACCTGATGATTTCTGCTGAGTGGTGCAATGCCCCCTGCAGGCAGAAAAACACCGAATGATACAGAAAAGAGTTAAGATGCAATGTGCTGAAGTACATATGTAGTAATACGGATAATACATAATATGAAAATTAAAAAAGATAGCTGCTACTGTCTCATCTACCATGTAGTAACCAATCAACTCAAGACTTATGGAAATTAGATTTTGATAACTCTCTACATTGTTCCGTGACAGCAGAAATACATTGTCAAAATGACTTTAAATACAATTTTTTTTTTTATTGACCCGCATATCTCACAGCAATAACTGGTGTTTAGATTACAGTTTGTGTTACGTTAATGCTTATTTGAGACAAAAAGTCTTGACATTAAATTTAATTATAAACATAAGCACATGTTATTAAATGATCTATCCCACCCTGACAAAGAGATTCCACTGTACCATTTATACGCACCACTAAATGTAGCAAATGAGCAATATTTGAACACCCTTATCTATTATTAACTGTTGCATTTTATGAGGAAAATCATTAATTTCTTCTTCAGAAACTATCTGGAGTGCAGGGGTATGCAGTTTTATGGACTGTGCAGTGATATTTAAAATGAGATAGCAATATTGTTCTTTGGCCCACAAATGCTGTAAACAGTATGCCTTGATTTAGCTGTGATTTTCATTTCCAGTTTGAAATCTAATTATTTTGCTCATTTGTCCCCATGCGTTATTTTGGTGAAGAAAGGTTGAGAGGTACTATCTAGCACTAATGACCTGTTCATAGGTTCATAGGTGTGTACTAGGCTAATGGCCCTGGGGCCTTTATAAGCCTAGCCCATAGAGGTCACCTGGCATTGCGCCACCCGTTGTTAGTTCCCAGTGCCTCTATTAAGTAGAGCCACTGGAGTGATCCCCGGGGTGAACTTTCAATTTCGCATGCACTCATCAAGATTTCTCTTGAAGAGGGCTAGTGAGGTGCTCTGTTTGACATGTTTGGAAAAGTCTATTCCATAGCATGGGCAGTCTCTGGGTTATTAACCTGTCCCTCCAGCATGTTCTGGTGATTGTGGTAATGAGGTTGAGGTTTCTGGAGTGTGTGGTGTGGAGAGATTGGGATTTCTTTAGATGTAGCATTTCTAACAGAGCTGGGTTAGACATGGCTTTGTAAATCTAGCAGAGATCGCCTCTTAGTAGACGATATGAGATACAGTATGAAGTCATACTTCAGACTAGTATCCAAAATTTTTTCTGAGCGTGTCCTGCCATTCAAAAGAAATGATTCTCTGGGATGCAAAGAAATGCTCTGCTGACTACTGGTTTTACTACATCTTTCCTCAAATGCTTTGCTTTGCAAGACTTTTTTTTAATAAAACAACAGATCTTTGTTTCACAAATCCTCATCATAGTTCAAGCTTACAGTCCCTTATTTTTTTCCTTAGTTTTTTTTTTAATTTCTCTAATATCACACTGCTGATGATGACTCAAAAACAAAAACACTGTGTTTTCCTTGTGCATAAAATCAAGGGACAAAAATACTTGCAAGTTTATTCTTATATAATAAAATGCTGACTTAAAGTTTTACTAAATGGTAGAATGTGCCTTAGGTTTGTCGGCAACCATTCTGTTAGAGCTTGGCCTAGAAAAATTCCACTGTTAGGGCTATAGATTAGCTTTTACATGATTCACTTAAACTGGAATATCATATCCCGTGTCTGGTAAACCGCCATAAGACTTCCTTCCTACAGAAGACGCTGTGTATAAAACAAGGTGATAAAACAGAAATGAGTTGCAGAGTGATTACCAGACTAACAATGAAAACGGAAAGAGTCACTGCAAAATCATTGGTAATTTCGCTATCAGTGTCAAGTACACATGATTCCAAGTCTTATATCAATACCACACAGCTGCAGAGTTCAAGATTATTCTTAAGTCTGATGGCTAGGTTAGTGATCCAACACGAGGCTGCTTTAACTTATGTTTTAATTCCAAATGGCTGCTCAGTAAGCTATCTAATGACTGACCTGATTCCAAAGTGGACACCTTGCCAAGGCCTAAGGCAATGCAATACATTCTCTTCATGGTATAGCCACCATTTTGAAGAGGCTAGCCCTGTTGTAACATTCAAAAAATGTCGACTGCAACACCTGCAGAATAACAAAGAGTAGCTGCTTTTATACACTGGCCAGTTCTTTCAGCTTCAAAAGTAGGTACTCCCTCATACTGTAAAGATTCTACCTGCATATTTTAAAAGGAATTCCAAGGATACTCAAACTCTTTCTGATTATATAGGTAGCATAAAATGGTATTGCCCAAACAAATTTTATTAACAAATGTAATTAACATTTGTCTTTCAATACTACATTTGCTATTTATTGTTTTTGTACTTATGTACCTTTGTCAGTTGTCTGATTTCTACTTTATTGTTTTCTAATTATTGTTATTATACTGTCATACCATATTTTTAACTGAAAAGGGTCAATAAACCAGCTCACCTACTCACTTATATTTGCAAAATAAAAATAAAATAAAATAAATTGTGGTATCTGTACACATAACTGACAAACAGAACTGTGCATTCGCTATTGTGTATTTTTATGCCATCTAGTCTGGAAAGGAATCTGTGATTTTAACGGCTGTTCCTGGATGACATGATCATGGAATCAAGTTCATATTGTACCCCCTAATAAGCATTATATCTAAGGTTATACATGGAGTGGGTCACCATTCCAGGCTCGTCAATTGCAAGGTAAACAGGCCTACATGATTACGGATCAGAACTGCTTGTGGAAGGCTGTCAGAATTGCAGTTTAGATTTTTCTAGAATGAAATGCTAAGAACAAATTGCTTTCAAAATCATACTGACCTAAAATTTGCAAGAATTTTCTGTGCTTAGTTTCTGAGATCTGAATTTTGAGATCTGAATTTACCAGGGCAGCTACGACTTGTGTTTGTAAGAAGAGATATCTTGGCTTTCATCAACTGGGATATGAAGAAAAAAAATGTTTCTTCCTTCCCGAATGCTGTTTGATCATCATATAGAAAAACCATTGAAGAGTGTTTGAAGTGGATTTCTTTAAAGACACTTGAAATACTTTTCTTATGTGTGACAGAGGTTATTGTAATTTTTCTTCCACAGGTCCACTACAGGTGAAGGTTGTCTATCTTGTCAGAAATAAAACAGAAGTAAGAATAAAGAAGTTTTTCTTGATTTTTGCTTCTTTTCCCCCAAAATCATATGCCACAGCTCCCAGAACTTATTGACTCTATTCTAACTGCATTTGTACAACTTCTACTTTGCTTCTTTCATAATACAGTGTCACAAAGGGTGATAATTCTATATAATTTTTTCTTTCTGATATAGTGGAAGAAGGTTACCTCACAATGGTGAATCGAAGAGATATGCCCTATGGAGTTCATTCAGTCCTTCTAATATTTTGTGCTGGTTTCATATCACCAGCTATGGCATTTACCATTCATATGAATTTAGTGGAAGTAAAGATACAAGTTTGTTAAACTGCTACAAAATCTGTGCATTCCTTCCAGAAAGGTAACAAATGCTGTCCCACACAGTTTCTGTTCCTTAAATAGGTAAGTCTCTGCTACTGTTAGATTTGTTTAGACACATACAGCTGCTAATATTTGTAGCAATTAATCCTGTGGGCAGCCACGGTGGTGCAGCAGTTAGCATTGCCACCTCACAGCAAGAGGTTCTCCGGTTTGATTCTCGGCTGGGGTGCTTTCTATGAGGAGTCTGCATGTCCTCCCTGTGGTCGCATGTTTTTTTATCCCACATCCCAAAGACATGTTATAGATGGATTGGACACTCTAAATTGGTCCTGTGCATGCGTGTGTGCCTTCTGTGAAAGGTTAGGTGCTGGGCTGACAACTTGACATGGTAAAACTCCACTGTCAATCATGAGTGGACAGATGATCCGCGGTGGCGACCCCTAACCGGGAAAAGCCGAAAGAAGAAGTCCGTAAATAAGACACTATCACTGACTGGCCTGCTTAAATGCACACAATTGCTGGTTTGAGCTTTGAATACAAATATGTTGAAAAGAGCTTGTTAGACTACTCAGCACTGGTTTGCTGAGCTAAAAATGATCAGTTTCAGTCTCTCAAAGTGATGCTTATGTGCCTTTGATGCTTGGAACTGGAAGTACAGAAGGTTTGGGTTCTGTTCCACACAGATGACTTGTGAGTTGATGTCCTCTGAATGCGATGTCGAATGGGATTCCATCTGTCTGAACTGAATGCGCTCAAGTAAACATTAGTGACACAGTGGTACTTATCAAAAAGAAGGGCAGGGAAATTTCTGTCCTATCTAAATTCTCAAATCTTTATAAATTCCACTTGAATCTTCCCAAAAACAGGACATACAGCTAGTGGCACTAACCTCATCAACAAATGTAAAGAAATAAATATGATAAGTAAATACAGCACCTTTGATACTGTACATTGTGAGACAGTGGGAGATATTTTGTTTCAGCTGTTAGATTTGCGCACCTTAGATTTCTTTACATAACGCAAGAAGTCCCCTGCCATAAACAAACTGTACAACAGAAGGAAGAAACTGCTGCAAAAGAGAGTAAAATCCCATGAGTGGAGGAGCTCCCTGGTCAGACTCAGTAAGAAGCTGAGATTCCTTATAAGATCCTCCAAAGCTAGCTACGAAAACAAAATTGCCACTAATTCTAAGGACAACCACAAAGCATTCTATAGCTATGTCAAGAATCTCGATGGCAACACCCTGATCTGCTCTGAGTTACAGCACAACGGCATGAAAATTACAGAACCAACTGATATTGCCAACATCCTGGCAGATAGATTCAGTGCTAACTTTACCCCCCCCCAACCCCCTAAATGGTCCATATCTATACAGGAAGAATGCAGAGTCCCTGTAATCACAACTATGCAGGTAAAAGCTCCACTCTCTAAAGCCAAAAACACAGCATCCATGGGACCGGACAACCTCCCAGGCTACGTTTTACACGAACTTCAGAACGAACTGGCTCCCCACTTAAGCACCATGTTCAGTAATAGCCTCTCATCAGGCTTTGTGCCCATTGAATGGTGCATAGCAACAGTTATTCCACTCCACAAAGGGGGAGCCACCACTGATCCCAGGAACTATCGCCCTATTAGCCTGACGAGCCTGGTCTGCAAGGCCATGGAATGTATCATCATGGAACTCATAAACAAAAACATTGGTAACCTCCAAACTCTGGATCCCACTCAGTTCGGGTTTGTGAAAGGCAGATCATGCCTCCTAAACCTGATCTACTTCTTGGAGGCAGTCACTAAAGCCATAGATGAGGGTAAAGTGGTTCACACAGCCTATCTTGACCTCACCAAGTCTTTCAACACCATCCTCCATTCTGGAATTATAGCTAAACTCACTAAACTAGGTATGAATCCCTACGTCACAAGATGAGTTGCCAACTGGCTCACTTACAGAACCCACACTGTAAAAGTTGCAGACTCCAAATCTGACCTCAAACCAGTGACAAGTGGAGTACCACAGGGTTCAGTCCTGGGACCTCTCCTGTTTGGTATCTACTTCTCTGAAGTACAGGCTAACACAGAAGGCCTCTTCTAATGAAGTTCGCAGATGACTGCAAACTAGGAGCCATAGTCAAGTCCCCAAATGATGTGGACATCCTACAGAAGGGCCTCGTTGAGACATATGCCTGGTGTCAGAGCCATGGCCTCAAGCTCAATGCCAAAAAGTGCAGTCTCATCCCCTTTGGTAAAAACTCTGTACCCATGAACTACCACATAGGCAGCAATCTACTTAACACCAAATGGGTGATAAGAGACCTTGGGACCTAGGTGGACAGTAGTCTCTCCTTTGATAGTCACATCACCGCAGTAGTCAGGAAGTCCTTCTACGTGGCACACCTCATCATAAGAGGGTTCTCATCCAGGAAAAAAGAGGTCATTGTTCCCCTCTACTCAACACTCATTAGACCCATTATAGGGTACAACACTCCTTTTGGAATGTACCTCACAAGACATCTGCAGCAGCTGGAAGGGCCACAGAAGTACCTCACAAAGAGGATTACTGGCCTCAAACAAATGCCCTACACTGACTGTCTCAAAAAACTCCAGCTTTACTCCATAGCATATCACCTGCTCCAAGGTGATCTCTGCCTAACATATAAAGCTATGTCAAACCCAGAGCTGCTGGACATGCTACACCTAAAGAAATCCCAATCCCTCCAAGCTACACGCTCTAGGGACCTAAACCTTGTCACCACAATAAACAGGACATGCCGGAAGGATAGATTCCTGTCCCAGAGACTTCCCATACTCTGGAACAGGCTACCCATCTATGTCAAGCAAAGTTCTTTAGCACTCTTCAAGAAAAATCTTGATGAGTGGATGGGAAATAGGAAATACACCCTGGGGATCTCTTCTGTGTCTCTGCTCGACAGTTGCACAGGAAAATAACTTTCTTGGGTGGCGTAAGCCAGGGAACCTTGTTGGCTAGGCTTACGTAGGCCCTTGGGCTGATAGCGTAGTACCTACCTATGAACCTATAAACCTATGAACCTAAGTTCTGTATGGACTATAATGAACAAAAGTTCTATACTGCAAACAAGGGATTTAATTTGCTTCCTGATTAGAAGAATTTATATCTAATGCACCCTTATTTGTGCCTGCGCAAATGTGATATGTTTTCCATATTATTTCTCCTCTATATGCTACCTAGAGGCTTCTCTTTCTAGTCTTTCGGTGGATGTTCTTTGCCTTCTGGTCTATTGTAATGCCAGTGGTGACAGTGGTCTCAGTAAAATGGATTAGAATGTTATGATGCAGAATTCAAAGCAATGCACCACTGATAAGAACATTAAAACATGGCTCTGAAGATAACAAAGCATTTTAGTATGAGACACTGAAACTATCCGTTTCTTCCCACCATTGCATTTAAATGACATTTTCAGATATCCATTGTAAATTATCCAAAACACAGAAAAGTGACCTTACCTTCAAACTGCAAGAGAAGAAAAAAATAACTCTTCTGTTTGTTTTTCAGTTCTATCTGCACTTATACAAACCTACTGTGAAATTTATAATTTCTATTGGGTTGCTCATTAAAGACTTGGACAATTTGGATGAGTGACCTGTAGCCATAACATTTTTACTGTACTGTATTCTTTAAAGAAATGTATGTTGTGATATTACTTTCCTGCCTGAGAGCTATAATATTTAAAAACATTTATTGCATTACTTTTTCAATTTATAAATAATTGCACTTCACTCTTTCAATATGCGATTCCTGTATTCTCGTGGGCATCGTTTCTTTTTGATAATTTGGTAGAATAATTTTATCAACTTTGATACATCTTAGTTCTTCCAAGAAGAAAAATGAAGAATGGATTTATTTTCTGTCTGATGGCTTTTGCTACAACTAACTTCTCACTGACACTTCTTTCAGGAAGTGTATTTCTAAATCACCATTAGGACAACTCTGAAATTCTTTCACGTTTTCTTATATTATTAGTAACTGAGGTTTCACCAGGAAAACCTGTTCTTCTTGCAATGTTTTTCTTTTCTTGCATTTAATATATTTATTTCATTTTTTTTATCTTCTCAGTTCAAAAATCAAATCAACTGCCACATCCATTCTCCTGTTGTATAAGAGCTGCTTGTGGGATGCTGTCATCCAGCCAGCCATCAGCCGTTTTCTTTTAAGCCATAAATCCTGCCCGAGCAGCTGAAATACTCTCTTGCAAATGCAAAGGTTTGCAGTGCCTTCCTCTGTGGGTGTGCACATTCCTGCATATGGCCCATGAAAGCTAACATTGCAAAGCAAAGCCCTAAAACTGTCTAAATTGCTGCATGCCATACCTCCATTTGTCCAGCAGGCGACAGCATCACAAGGAGTCAAACTATCTGCTTCCTCCAGAGATTCATAAACTAGCCCATTTTCACTCACCTGGCTCCTCCAATGCCTGAGCTACTTCTTGATATCATATCATCTGAGTCATAGTCATGGCTTCAGCAGTCTGTGCCAGGCAGCAAGATTCTGTAAAATATGCAAAGGTCAATTCCCCAAACCCCCCTTTCAGGTCATACCACTCTTTTCCTAAAACTGTACAGGCAGTCCTCAGGTAAAGGAGGAGATCCATTTCTTAGTCTATCCTTAAGTCAGATTTGTATATAAGTTAAAACACGTACATATGGTTCTTATTAAATGTCATTTAGTCAAATGTTTGCCTCAGTCAAGTATTTATTATACTTTTCTTTGGATATAAAACACTTTAGAAACACTTCCAAACAAACAAAAAAATCTTAAATATAATACTGTATACTGTAGCTATGCTTCCGTACTTCCTATGAGCTATGCTTCCTTACTTCCTATCAACAAAGCTGGTTTAAGACATGTTATTAAATATAGTGTTTATGAGGATTTTTCACACATACACACACACACACACACACACACACACACACACACACACACACACACACACACACACACACACACAAACACACATACACACACGCGCGTGCTACCTCTCAACTATACAGATTTTTGCAGAATGCCCAGATTTTTCCCTCATATTTTTGGTCCATTTTCTTAAAATTGTGGTTGTTTTTCAAAAGTCTCAACTGTAAAGATTTTCACAGAATGTCCAGGTTGTTGCTTCATATTTTGGTCTGTTCCTCATAAAAATCGGTGTTTTTCTGACAAATTATTGGGGTGATCTGAGGACTGAAGTCACTAAATAATGACATACATTTGAGTTTCAGACTTCAAATCCTACAGAAAATGTATGTTAAAACAAATCCTGCTACTTTCTAAGCTTATAAGAGTAATATTTCAAATATGTTTTTCGAATGGGTAATTTTGGTGTTTTGTTGTTTTCTGCAATACAAGTAGTCCCTTAAACGTTGCTGTGATATAAATAGGACTTGCTGGAATGAAAGGTATGTATACCAGAGACTACCCCTTCTCTGGAACAGGCTCCCCATACAAATGAAGAACAGTTCCTCCCTAATCCAATTCAAGTGTAACTTTACAATTAGATGGGGAATAGGAAATTTCATCCCTGGTTTGGCATCTCTCTAATGGATACAGGCAGCCCGTGTATGGTTCATTTCCCAGGCGACTGCTTGTAAATGTTTCATTTATCAAGCTCCCTGCTTACACTTATCAAGGGCACCAGAACTTGTTTGAGTTTTGGGATGCATGGCTAGGCTTAAAAAGGCCATAGTGGTTGTTAGCTCAGTAAACACTTCAAGGAATAAAATGCTCTAAAGTTACAATTCCGATATATATATATATATATATATATATATATATATATATATATATATATATATATATGTATATCTGCATGTATATATATGGATCTAATTTCATTGGATGAAAATACGATCCACCGAATTGTCCTTACCCAAGCTGAATCCACTGAAGCTGCACTTCAATGAATGAACAGACTTTTGAATTCCTTTCACAGGGAAAGGAACCACTTGACCACCATGGACACCAAATGAAACAGAGGAAAAGTAAGCCCCCAAAACTGGGGGCTTTCAACCCCCCCCACTTAAATATTCCAACTCTGAGATCGCATTACATGGAAGAGAGGGCACAGTTCACCATGGTGGTTATGAGGTTCATTTCCTTGTGAAAGGAATTCGAAAGTTCGTTCGTTGAAGTGCAGCTTTAGTGGATTCAGGTTGGGTAAATACAATTCAGTGGATTGTACTTTCATCTAATGAAAGTAGATCCATATATATATATATATATATATATATATATATATATATATATATATATATATATATATATATATATATATATATATGTATATATATATATATATATATATATATATATATATATATATATATATATATATATATATATATATATATATATATATATATATATATATATATATATATATATATATATATATATATATATATATATATATATATATATATATATATATATATATATATATATATATATATATATATATATATATATATATATATATATATGTATATATATATATATATATATCTGTATCTATCTATCTATATATATATATATATATATATATATATATATATATATATATATATATATATATACATATATACATACATAAGGATTCACCCCCAGAATACAACTCCACATCTCAGGAATCAGAATCTCTAAGCCTTTTGAAGACCGTGTATGACCAAGAAGTATCAGGAATACTGCGGCAGTGATAAGGAAGGACACATTCCTATAAATCTCCATTATCAACTATTCTTTGCAGTTCACTGATGTCCAGGAACAAGGCTTTTTTTAAACAAGTTCCTCACCAAATTAATACATCTCAAAAGACAGAAAGGGTGCACAAACCCAACAATGGTACATATAAAACTTAATAGATAGAAGCTAAGATAACAACAAAAAGTATAATGCCAGACACACACTAGCTTTGATCTGATAACATGAGCAAATGCACATCTAATATGTAGATATCAAAGCATCAAGTTTGAACATTGTACTCTTATTGGTGTTAATGTGAATTATGAATCAGACAAATGAGAGATGGATACCGTTATCCAATGTCAGTACATAGCAAAAACTAGACAAAAGGAGGATTCCTAAAATGGAATACAATAATCAGCAGCGTATTAAATGTTAGTGGACTGTGATCTTTCAGGTCACACAGCTGTAAATTAAGCAACATCTTGTCCAGGCGCAAGCATGCCATGCACAAAGAATTTTTAAATACACTTAACAAGGATTTGTCATCTGTTTATACCTCCATTTCTGTCACAAGAATAATATTGAAATTTCAAATGTCCTTATTCTGTTACTAAAAAATTATTTCTCTGGATGAGCATCTCTCTTCTACGGATCTGTCATGCTCATATACCATAAGCAACTGACCCCTTTTTTATGATCACTGCTTCTGTATTATTCTGACTGGCATCAACTTACAAGATAACTGACTTATTTACATCATCATATTTTAGCAGAGGTGATGTTGGGTGTTATTTACAAATGTTGTCCAAAATAGCGAAGGCGGATACTTGATAATTACAGTCCTGGGTAGTATGTGGCAATAACCACATATTGTCCCATGCAATTCACCAAAGTCCCACAAATCTTGTGAGAAGCATATACCACAGCAGACCAAGAAAAGTGTAAGTATAGAGTAGGTATAAAAAAGCTCATCTACGTCATCCAAAATTTACAAATGCATTCATGCCACAGATATGCCGCTTACAGGAAACTGCAGGCATCCATTGTGTACATGCAAAACTGCAATATTCCATAAGGAATTGCCTGGCTGAGTAAAGACCGCATGTCAGATTATGATGGCACTTATAAAGGGTGCTAGATTTAATTGTAGGTAGGTGCCCATTATGTACATACAAAGGCTAAAGCAATGATATGTATGATGAACTCCCAAAATTGCAATATTAATTAAGGCATCACTTGGCAGAGTAACAGCACCATGTCAGATCATGATGGCCCTTGTAAAGGGAGCTAGTGTTAATTGTGGGAGACACAGATGCCCAACTTCAGTACTGGCAACACAAAGATGTCAACATAACTACACACAGTACATTCACTGACAGAATGATGTTACAGCATAAAAAGGGGGTTCTCTTGCAGCAGACCATACCTCTCAACTGTCCCTGATTTTCAGGGACGTCCCTGATTTTGACTTTGATTTTAACACTGTCCCTATTAATCCCTCCTAAAACTAATGACTTTTGGAGGAAAGGTGGTGAATTATACTTAATGAATAATGACAATAATTAAGAGTTATAAACTTATTTTACTTCAGAAAATGTGTATTAATTCATATGCTCTGATTCTGTCAATGTTTCAAGTTAATAGCATTAATATTTTAAAAGTGTCCCTGATTGTCCCTGATTTTTTCTTGACTTGTCCCTGATTCTGTTGAAATTTGTCCCCAATTGGTTGAGAGGTCTGCAGCAGACCCATGTGAAATAGTCTCATTAATCATGTTAACATGCATGGAGTAGCCAGAAAAAAATAGTCCTAGGCCATCTGTCACCATTTGCTCCCAAAACTGCAGTTTCTTGCACGCACAATTCTATCAGTACTCACAGTGCCTTGTGCAGCATATAAAACACATGCGGTCACTTGTCCATGATGTTGCAAAGCTGCTCTGTACATTTTCTTAGGTTCAGATATTTGATGTTATCAGTCATAATTTAAGTCATTTAATGATTCAGACCACATTCCTCTTTTTTCTCTCATCTTTTCAAAGGCAACATTCCTGAAACAGTTTCTGTTAGTATTGCTGGATGTTAGTATTGAATAAGAATAGTCAAAGAGGAACAAAACAAATTAAAATAAAAAAAATAGTTTGCACTTGGTTCACAAACCTTTCATATAAACCTACCAGGTCTTGCACTTAAACAAAAATGTAAAGCAAAATGGAGTCCATATTGCCCACTTCTGGATTGGACAGATAACTTCTTCAAGACAAGATGCATCTTCTGGTCAGATGGTGATGCCTGTGCTATCAGCTCTGTGAAGGAGTCAAGAATCTAGATATCTAGGTAACTCAGTCTAAATCCTTATTTACTTGAAGATCTTGAGCAATATTTTCCAGTGGTGGCATCTCAAGGTTATGTGGATAACTATTCTACACTTTCATGGGCCAACAATCAAATGTTCCTATATGGACAGATTGTATGAATCACAAAGGAAAATTTGCACTAAAATGCCAACCGGAAAGATAACTTTTATCATATCCCCCTCACCCCACCACCATTTCTAGTAAAACTCAAGTGTATCCAGTTTCACAGCATGTACTTTCTTGGGATACTGCTAGAAGAACATATGTGAGTGGCATCATTAAAACAGCATAAAACATTTTCTCTCTTTCCTTTCAGTAAAAACAGCTCATCAAGCTGCTTCATGTTTTCAAAAAGGTCCACCAGGTTTAACAGGCAAGACCTGCCTTTGGCAAAAACAAACTGTGTGAGATCAAGGGCTTGGACATCACCTATATCCTTATTTATAAGATCCAGGATGATTTGTCCCAAGGCCTTACAGTTAAGGCTGGTTAAGTTTATGGGTCTATAGTTCCCAGGGTCTGTTGCTGTACTCCTTTATGAAGGGGGATGACAGTTGCTGTTTTCTATTCAGCGTGGACAAAACGAGTCCTTAGGCTGTGGCTGAAGAGAATAACTATTAGAGTTGCTAACTCATCTTATAGACCATTTAAAATGCAACCTGGGATGCCGTCTGGTCCCATAGATACTGTGTTTTTGACCTTGGAGAGAGCATTAATGACCTGCTCTTTGGAGATGCAAGGTGGTGGGAGATGTAGAAGGAATGCTTTGTATAATGTTTGGAGGGGACAGGGGGATAAAATTTTCACCAAACCTGTCAGGTAACAGGTTGGCTACTTTCACAGGATCAGTGTGTGTGATACTATCCACAGCGAGTTAAGCACATGTCTGAGTCCTCTTTCTGGATATAACTGAAGAATGCTAAAGAATTTTTTTTTTATTTTTAGTTTGATGGATGTCTTAGGGTTATCCTTAGCTATGGTGGCTAATTTTGTTTTGAAGTTGCCCTTATAGGATTTTACAAGTTCTCTTATTTGTTTGTTTAAGTAGAGATGACTATTATTCCAGTGCTGGGACCTCTCTTTTTTATTCTTAGACAGCAACTTGTTCCTCTTGTTGTACAACTTAATGCTAGATGTCCTCCAGGGAAACTTGTTTTTTCTTGAGAATCTTGTTTTGATCCTATAAGGTACAGTAGTGTCAATACATTTGCATAATGATTGTACAAGGCATTTGTTTATATGTTAGTATAGCTGTCAATGCCATCTGTGAGAACAAGAGCTTGGAAATTATGTATGCCATCCCTTAGGAGGGTATAATTAGCTTTGGTGAAGTATTTTATCCTGATTTCACCTAAGAGAAGTTCAGGTGCTATAGCTACTTCACATGTGACTGATTTGTGATCAGATTTAACCAGTGAAGGTCCTATAGTTGCGGTGGTGCAATGGTCCCCCATGTTGGTGAGAAACAGATGGAGAATATTTGAGCCTCTTGTGGGGTTGCATACTATCTGTTCCAGGGCACTAGTGTTAACAAAGTCCAAAAACCTTTGTGTGAGCATGTTGTTACTTGTATAAGTTTCCCAGTCAATGAAGGGATAGTTAAAACCATCCATGATTAGAGTGCTTGTTTGTAATTTGATTGACTGAAGTAGGTCCAAAAATTAGCATGGGTTTCTTGGTTCATTAAAGGGGGACTACAGCTAATGATAACTTAAGGGGGGGGGTGTCTTACCTACAGTTAGTTGAACTTGGAATAACTCCAGGAGTTTGCCTGTCTAACCAATTTCGAGGTGTATTTATCTTTGATGAAGATAGTTACTCCTCCTCCTTTGGTTCTTGCATGTTCATTTTGCAGTCTGAAAGCATGGAAGGCATTGTAGCCTTGCAAGGCTAGGGTACTCTCTGTGATCCTGAACCATGGTTAAGTGACTGCACAGATGTCAACATCCTCCAGATAGAGGAGTGCTTCCAGAGAGTGCAGATTCCTATTTAAGCTCCTATCATTTAGCGGCATAACCTTCAATTTATTTGTGAGTGATATTTTCATGTCAGAAGTTTTGTTCTTGAGCCCTTTCCTAAAAAGGCACTATGGGGAGGGACAAGTGCCTTAACCAGTAACCAAAAGCCTACAGGTGACAGGTGAAGACCATCTCTGGCAAAGCAGCATGGTCTGTCAACCATGTCATCACAGGCTAACAGGAACTGGAACCACTTAGAATGACACTGGAAATTAAGCCAATTGTTGAAGTCAATCATTTTTTGTTTATATTGTGGTGTCATCCTAGGTGAGGGTAGAATGCTGCTCAAGGCTGCGGACATATCTGCCTGGAACACATATTCAGAGAGCTCAATCATGTCTCTCTTCATATAGTCCAGTGGGGTATGTCTCAAGTCATTCACACCAACATGCAAGATGATGGAATCATAATGGTACTTGATGTTGAGATATTTCAGTGCATGTTTCATCTGATGAATCCTTGCACCAGACAGACAGCTGACTGTAAACTTCTCCTTGTCCAGCCTGGTGACTGGGACATCTGTCTGTCACACAATGGAGTCACCTATGACTACACATTTTTGGTGGCTTATTTTTTGGGGAGGCGTATGTGGTAAGACACTGATGCTTATATTTTTATGTGTATTCAGAGGTGTAGGTGCTGTATTAGGAGTAGTATGTTTGTGTTTGCAAGATTTCTGGTGTTTAGGTTGGTTTCAGGTGAGTACCTCCGCTTATGATGGTTTATGTCTTGAATGCATGGTTTACGTAGGAGGTGCAGTATGTGATCTGACAACCTGTTCAGTGTTACTGTTCTCTGCACGAGAAAACAAGGATTCCAGATTCTTAGTGTAAATGCATCTCTCACAAATTTTACTTGGGTGATTTAGGAGTAGAGGGTCGCCAGTGTACATAAGGCAGTTGGTACACTGCCTCAGGATACCCATGTCATTCAGGCTGGTAGCAGAAATGGAGGGAAACCGACCATCCATAATGCTAGGTTAAATCCTGTTTTCACAGTGGGGAGAGAAAATGGAGGAGTTTGATATAACTGGGTGCTCTAATCAGGGTCTATAACTAACAGAGGTTCTCTAAATGGTATGAGACTATTGTAGATGTGATGGTTTTGGGGCTGCTTAAGGGGCAAAAGTGCAGCTGAGGTGTTCTCTGAGGAGCTAAGTGCAATTTAAGGATTTCTCAGCCTGATCATGGGCAACTACTAAGGGAAATTTTATCTACTGAAATTTTTGGCTCTATAACTGCCAGTGTTTATCCCCACTGCATGATAATGCACAATGATGCATGGTGGTGCGCTATGCGTAAACAGGTGAATACAACAGAGCAGTGGCTGGTCGCCTAACTCTGTGGCACTGTGTTAAAATAAGCACAAACTCGTGCAACTGCAGGGCTTAGGAAGCAACAGTGAGTGCAATGAATTAAACAATTTAACTAATAAAAAGCTCTAAACCAATCCCCGTGACAGCAAACTTCAATCAGATGAGTCCTAAATGTACTCTCCTGCCACAACGGTGCAGGGGGACCCTCTCCAACAAAAGATAGCCTGGTTTAGTGCTCAGTTTAACAAACAAAACTAAATTCAGCATGTCTGAATCTAGTCTATGCTACAACAGACAAAAAGTGTAACAAATCAGCAAGAACAGTTTTAAAAAATCAGCAATATAACAAAAATACAGTTTAAAAGTGCAAATAAATATGAACTTACGGTTAACAGAATGTAACAGATTCCTTGGATTGCACAAAAGAATAAAGCATGAATGGAGTTGAAGAAACCTGCCAAACTTTGTTTTTTGGTAACGTAATGCTATTAACTAGGTTCAAAACATTCCTTGTCCTTAAACATGCATTTCATTTGAATTTCTACACTGATAATAGTAGCTGTTCTATACCTCATTTATTATACACTATAATATGGATTGTATTACTGATTTCAGATCAAGAGCACCAACTGGAAAACTAAACATTACAGATGAAATAACTTATCCTTCTTCAATAGTGTTGAATGTATAATTATGCATTTGATTGATGTTTTGTTCATTTCATTGTGGAGCTTTTCTCCCTGAGCCTCCACTAAAAATGGGGTCATTTCGGCCCAGTAGACCATCCTGGTAAAAAACTCAAATAAATAATAAATAATAATTACTTATAAATTCCTATAGCACCAAATAAGAAGAAAAGAAAACGTTCATCTCTAGCAACATCAATAATTAAAAAAAAAAACAAACACTGATGATTCACGTAAACAATAGTTTAAAGCAAAGGGCATGTCTTAAGAAGAGAATAATTATATATACAGTTTCTACAAATTTCATTGTTTCAAAACAAACTGCACAAACAGTTGACGTGGAATTGTAGACTTCTTGTCAACAACGTTTACTCATCCAAATAAAATATTTTGTGCCAAAAGTATTTGTGTTATCATATTGCATCAAGTAATAAAATTATGTAGCAAAAAAATACCAGTGGTTGTTATCCATTACAAACAGCATTGTTTGCTTTCATTTTTATCTTCTTTTCTCAACCCCCCCCCCCCCACACACACACACACACACACACACACACAAAGAAACAAGACCTTATACCACTGAACTGCAGTAATTCATGAATTAAAGATATTGGTTACAGTGAGACGTATTCAATCCTGGGCAGACATTTGTTCTTCCACAATATGCAGCCTTGGGTATCTTGCAGCTATCTGATTAATCTCTTTTCCATGATACTGGAAAAAGAATAGAGACATACTTTTTTTGTCTGTAATAAGCTCCATAGGAGTGTAAATATTGGTTGTAGAAACTAGAATTAAAAACAGATTTAGATCCACCTTTCACATTTCTAAAAAATGAACATTCCAATGATGGAGTGTCTTTTGAAAAAAAAAAATGTTCATTTGTAATAGCATACTTTCTTTTAATATATATTTACAGGCTACCAGTTGTTGCTGTGGACACAGTGTTAATCATCATTTCTCAGAGACTCAGAGGCTTTGGTATGGATGCATATTAAATAAGGATTGAAACCTCATTCACTCCAAATCAGTTTTGCCCTTCTTTCTTTCTTTCTCTCCCTTCTCTTTCTTCTCATTTTTGACTCAGTCTTATTACCATCGGATCCTTGGCTTTTTTTGATGAATATGCAAAAAAGTATTGATTAATCTAGGCAGCCTTAGATATATACCCATATGTCATCACAATCAAACATCATTTCTGGAAAATCAGTTTATCTTTTTCTTTCTCTTAGTTTCTCTTTTCCTCTCTCTCTCTCTCACCATAAGTATTAACCTTTGTTACTATCAACTCTTTGGGTGCATTTAATGGATGTACCCTAACTATCTAGAGCTGTGACCTCAAATGTGTATCGATATTAAATCATGATTAAATACCATTACTTACAAATCAGTTTTCTCTTTGACTTTTTCTTTGTCTCAGTTTAAAGGTAAGGCCTCACCTTTGTGTTTAGCTCCTTTAAAAGACTATCCCCGGGATTCATGAAGCTTGCGCCAGGTGCAGGCGTAACATTCTAACACCAAATATGGCCACCGAGCGATTCAGGTACGAGCTGTTTCCACATGCACTACCTGCGTATGCTACGCCCACACAACTCCCAAGCTTTGTATGCTAATTACCCCATATGCAGCAGTGTAGCATGCAAATGAAGGTATGTAGTGATTCAGGAAGTGGTGCAGGCATAGTGTAAGCATGCAGAAATGTAAACCGTAGACAACGGTTTACATTTCTGCAAACATAAAATCGGAGCCATGACAGCCGACCAAACACATGTATTATATTGCTAATATATACCAATGGCTAAATATATAGTCATTGGCATAAAAAAATGTACAAAATATAAAATTAACATTTAATATACTTAGTCGTACTATCGTGACATGGAAGCGCAGGGCAGCAATGTGCAAAGGGGATCACAAGGAATATATAAAAATAAAGAATAAAACCGCAATGAAACACATAGCACAATTTCCCCATAATAGTCAATGGCAGGCATGCTACACCATACTTATGACACAAGGGTTGCTAAGGGGCAGTGACAGTGTTATGCTCAATAGCTAGGAATTAGTAGGCAATGCCATACAAATGAGAGGAGTAATAGTGAATCACAGATTCCCCGCTGGTGTAAGGCTGCACCTCACAGCGTAGCATTATAACACCGAGGTGTGCCCTTGAGATAAAGATGACATCAAGAGAGGGGTGTGTCGCCATTGCTGTAAGCACAATGGAGCATTGCTAAACTGGTCTGTCCCTAGCTAGGCAAAACTGCAGGATAGGGGAGTGTTGAATTGGCCATAGCTATGCTTAGCTGAGAGTACACAAGGTAACCGAGTATGCTTGTGAACTGAGATGAAAACGTGTGTAAACCCAGTAAATGGGTATGCGCGGCGCGCACTGCAGCTGAAACAGGAAGGATATAGGAAAGAAATAAGGAAATGCTGCAGCAGTGATATTGGAGTGCAAATGACTAATTAACACCTAGGAGCCTACAGTGGGCCATTGACAACAGCTAACAAGGCTGCAAGCAGTTACCTGTAGAACAGGAAAGGAGAGGGGCTGTACTGCAAAGAAAACAGTAAAGTGTCAAAGCAGAACAAAGCTGATCTGCAGTATATCAGCTACAAGGCACATTTTGCCATGCCTGGGTAGGGAAAGTACAAAACAAGAAAGACAGCAGGTGGATGCATGCCTGATAATGGGAGGGGATCCAGGTCTAAAAGTGAATTAAAGTGCAACAGATTAATCAAGGCAGGCAAGTAGATCTCCACAGTAAAGGCCCCACACTTGCAGTACTCATTGTAAAACCCATAATTAAGACACGCCTCAGCTGAAATAGCTCATACACACCCACTGACATCAGCAGCATCCATAGCACAATACTATAAAGTGTGAAAGCACCTCACACACATTTGTGTATTCCCATACACTCTACACCAGTGGTGTATACAGACAGGGAACTTTTAGTATGTACATGTTAGGGGCTGCCATAGCTTTGATCCATCAGCATGTGTTGGAGACTGAAGGTGGTGTGGAGGATGATACACACGACCACCTCAGGCACCAGAGGAGTGTTCAGACCCAGGGTAACCTACCAGGGGCTACATGATCTGGAGATAGTAGAGCATTACAGGGTGGACAGGGACATCCTACAGCAACTTGTGGAACTGTGCCGGCCACGCCTCAGACCCAGAACAAACAGAGGGGAACCCATCCCAGTTGGAATATGAAGGTATGTGTAAGCCTGAGAATACTAGCTACAGGTACCTTTCAAAGATCAAATGGGGATATCGTAGGGATCTCACAGGCATCAGCATCCAGAGCACTACACCAGTTCCTGGATGCCAAGTTACCACATGCCAATGAGCACATATACTTCCCCCGAATGCAGGAGGAGTTGGCCAGCAATATGCATCTCTTCCACCATGTGGCAGAATACCCAGAGGTACTGGGTGCAATAGACTGCACGCACATACACATCAAGTCACCACCCGGTGAGCAGGGTAGGCGCTACATAAACCGCAAGGGATACCCCTCCATCAACTGCCATGTTGTGTGCAATGCCCAGGGCATTATCATGGATGTGTGTGCTGGCAGCCCTGGAAGCTATCACGACTCTCACATCTGGCATGCCCAACAACTGTATCAGTTATTTGCCAGGGGGACATCCCAAATGGCTACCTGGTGGGGGATGCTGGCTATGCACTGGAACCATGGATGATGACTCCCAAATGCACACACACCCATGCAGGAACACCATAATGAAACACGTGCACAAACCAGAATCATCATAGAGCATGTGTTTGGGATGCTGAAATCATGGTTCTGTTGCTTAGACATATCTGGTGGAGCCTTGCAGTACTATCCAGGCACATGTGCCCACATCTTCATAGTGTGTGCCATGCTACACAATATGGTCCCGCGGAAACAGCTGCAACAGGGACAGAATTGTGAAGGCCCTCACAGCCCACCACCATTGCCAAGGGCCCCACAGGCACAGAGGTACTCAGACCATGAACACCCTCAGCCAGCCCCAGTAGGCAGATGGAGGCGTGCCCAGTATGCCCATGCCTTGGCAAAGAGGGAATGTATAGCACACACACTGACAGTGTAGGCATCTAGGGACTGACACCTTTCTCCACCTGCACACACAGTAAAAATGGATGGCACACACACAGGACTACCTGTAAATTGTCATGTATAGGCAGTCTACTGTGTGCATCTAACATAGGCAGCCCTCAACTATTGCCCACGCAACTGCCATTGGCACAAGGTAAGTCAACACCTGAACAGTAAATTAAGCTATCAGCATATGCAGATACTGTATGTATAGATTCATAGGTAGGTACTTGGCCAACTGCCATAGGCCATTCATAAGCCCAGCCAAAATGTGTCAGCTTTTGCAACCCCATTGATTCATTAACTGTCCCTCTGTGAAGCAGAGCCAATAGCAAGATCCCTGGGGTGCATCTACTGTTCCCCATACACTCTTCAAGGTTTCTCTTGCAGAGTGTTAGTGAGGGGCTCTGTATAATGTAGTTAGGGATGTTGTTTCAAAGTATGGGGAGTGTCTGTGACAGGAAGCTGTCCCTCCAGCATCTTCCAGTTATTGTTGTGGCAAGGTTTAGCTCACTACAGTGTGTGGTTCACTGTGACATGGATTCCCATAGGTAGAGCATGTCCATTAAGCCTGAGTTCAACATGACTGTGTTGGCCAGCAGAGATCATCTCTGGATAAACGAGATACCACTGAGTAAAACAGGAATTTATTCAGTCTGGCTGCATAGGCCATATGTTGGAGGCCAGTATTCCCCTTGGTGAGGTACATTCATGGACCTCCCAGCTGTTGGAAGTGTCTTCTGAGGTATATCCCACATGGGTTATTATACCCTATGACGGGATTGATGATTGATGAGTAAAGGGGCACTATAACCCCAGTGTGTCTAGATGGGAATTCTTTAGTAATCAGATGGCCTACATAGAAGGATGTCCTAGCTACTGTGGAGATATGATTGTCAAAGCGGAGATCATTATCTACCTTAGTCCCCAAATACCCCATTACCTCATCTGTATTAAAGTGGCTGCCACTTATGTGTTAATATGTGGGTGCCAATTCCACAATGGAATGACCAAGCAGTTAGTGGCACGTGGCTGGAGACCGTGATGTTGGCACCCTGTGACATTCTCCGTGAGGCCCTTTGAGGGATGTCTGTGTCAGCTGGACTAGCAATCATGGCTCCCAGTCCGCGGTCATTGCTAAACATGGTCTGCCATATTCCACCTGTGTTTGCCTGTACCTCTGAGATGTATATGCCAAACAGTAGGGCTCCCAGGACTGAGTTCTGTAGGACACCAGTCATGACTGGTCAAGAGTTGGACCTGGAGACCGCTAGTCGTACCATGTGGGTTCTGTGTTTAAGTTCGTTGGCAACCCAACCTGTGATGTATGGGTGTATGTACAGGCTGATGTGTTTATCAATAATACCTGAGTGGGGCATAGTGTCAAACGCCTTGGCGAGGTCCAGGTAGTATGTGTGAACCACCTCCTTCATCGTCTAACATCTTGGTGACTGTATATAAGATGTCAAACAAGTTCAGTAGGCATGAACTGCACTCAACCAAGCTGACCTGGGTTGGGTCACGTATTCGGAGGTTACCAATGTCTTTGTTAATGAGTGCTATGAGGATGCGAACCATACCATTGCAGACCAGACTAGTCAGGCTTATGGGGTGGTAGTTACCATGGTTAGCTGTGATTCCACCTTTTGGAGTGGAATAACCACTGCCACACGCCATTGTATGGGCATTTAGCCTGTGGAGAGGCTGAGGTAGGAAAGCTTAATTAGGTGGGGGGCAGGTTGTCTTATACAGTTTGTAAGATGCAGTCTGGGACAACATCTGCCTCCACTGATGCTGTGTTCTGCTGTTAGAGAGGGCCATTTCCACCTGTGTGTCTCTGATATGTGGGATACTGTACCTTTCGGGTAGTGTTGTGGGCTCTTTAGGGGATGAAGTATGCACTGAATGTATCTGCAAGGATGTTGGTGATATGAGTAGGGTCACCATATTTTGTGCTATATTTCACCGGCACAGTGCAAATCTGTGTGTCACCATGTAGATCCTTGACATAGCCAAAGAAGGCTTTGTGGTTATCTTTCAAATCCTTGCGTATTCTCTTACTGATGTTAGCCTTGGATAATGTCATGAGGGACCTACGTATCATACTAATAGTGGCCACGGATGTCTGCCCTTCGTGGGATTTGCTGTGTGTCTGGAACACTGTCCTACTTCTGTGGTATAGCCTGTTTATTGCAAAGGTCTACCAGACTGGTGTCCTTGTCTAGGAGGAGTGAGTCTTGGTTTACCAGTGATGGCACGATCCATACATCCATGTATGTGCTTATAGACTGCATTTGTAAATCTGTCTGTATCTTGAGCAGTGTTTCCCCTTAGCCTGGGGACTGTGAAACCTCCACCCCTATAATTAGTAGTGTAAATTTAGCTGTAGGAAAGGTATACACTGTCGTTAGGACTGTCATGTTCTCCACTGTCTCCAGGTAGGTGGAGTGGGGGTACTGGGTCATAGAGAGTGATTCGTATCAGGCCACAGTTTACATTGCAATTGTGGCTGATGTTATCTGCACATGGATGATCTCAGAGGTATCATGCTGCCCCACAAACCTGGAAGTGTAGGTATCCCTGATGAATATGGATACAGCCCCTCCATGTCTGTCAGTCCATGCTCTGTGGCTGAAATGTGTGGTATGGGTTGTAGTTTGGCAGTGCTGGTGTGCTCTCAGGAGCCTTAAGACAGATTTCAGTTACTGCACAGATGTTGATGTTGTCCGTTTTGAGGAGTGTTGTGAGTGCATGCATGTTGTGATCACAACCCCTGGTGTTGAGTAGCATAACCCTCATTGAATCTGCTATTGTGCTGTTTATGGAGCTGGTATTCACCTTTGGGACTCATCTAAATAAGGCACCATGGGGGTGCCAATAGCCCTTGGCCAGTATTCCAAAGCCTAAGGTTGACACATAGGCCGGTATGGTATCATTGCATGCATGTTCCCCATCTATGCTTGTTTTTCATCTCTCCTGTAGTAACCTACTGGTAAGCAATAGAAAGCCTTAAACTTATACAAGTCTTCCAGCTTCCAAGATAAGCATTTGGAGTTACTAAGTATCAGTGTTCTGTATGTTCCTGCTGTACTTAACTGTTTCCTGACTACATGGTGATTTCTCACTGTATAGTGTGATCTGAACGTCTGTTTATTCACATATTATGGCTGTGATGGCCTGCACGTTAGAGGTTCACAGACAGCCTACTACCTATCTGCTCAAGGGCAATTAGAAGCATGTGTGTTGGCTTTCACTGCACCATTGATGAAGTAACTGAGCCTCTGTTAAGGATAGCCAATGAAGCAATTCCAGGCAGAGTTGCTGGAAGCTGTTGAACACTGGGGTTGTGGAGGGTGATAGGGGTACTTAGTGATCTAAAGAGGGCATGTTAATGTGACAATTCAACACCATTCAATTCCCCCAACAGGTCTAACAGCTATCAGACTGGACAGGCTCCCCCACCCCCTGGCTGTATGATTCTGGGACACATGATCCCAGGGGTGTATTTTCTGTTACCCATTCACACAACAAGGTTTCCCTTGAAGTGTGTCAGTGAGAGGCTATGCCTAATGTAGTTAGGAATGTAATGTATTGTCTCACACTACATTTGTTATATGTTGTTATTTCAAGAGTACGTGATGCTCAGTGAGTTTGGGGGGCATCCGCCCTTTGCTTAGCCTAGCTTACACATAGAAATCATCTAAATAGGAAAGAGGCAGAAGCAACGTTAATGTCAACAGTGTAATGGTTACAGCATCTGCATAGTATCTGTGCATTTGAGGTTCCAATCCCGATAAAGGCAGAGATGTTTATCATGTGCAAAAGTATACCTTAACCACAGCTTGCATATATAGGTAGTAATTGTCTGTATAATAAACATTCAAAATGCCCATATAAACCCATGTGTGCTGGAGAGTACAGTCAACAGAGAATGTAATGTTATGTAAGCACATAGTGAGATGTTACTGCACTGACATGTATATATCCTGAGTAGTTAGTGGATGTGACTGTGTTTGTGCACACAGGTTATACATTAAAGTTTGTTTAACTGTGTTTAATATCTGTTATAATGTCACACAAAACCCTTTTAAACATGCTTACACCTGCTTAAATCAGCCTTATTCTGGAGTAAAAACATTTGTTAAGTATTGCAGGTGTTGAACCCTGGACCATGCACACTATAGTCATGGGACTTACCACTAAGCCATCTGAAGCGTATACATGTTTCATGGTCTTGAGACTCCACCTTATACCATATGCATGTCACTGTAATGATCACAAATGGGACAGTCACTTTGTGTACATATGTACAGTACATTGTAATGTACTGTAGTTTGTGAACCAACACATTCCAGTCTACATATGTATTACTGTTGCAAACTAATATGAAATATATCTATATATATATATATATATATATATATATATATATATATATATATATATATATATATATTTTATATAGTAACATCAATAGCCATATATATAAACATCTATGAACAAACTTCGTGACACAGAAGCACTCCAAAGGAATTGGAGTGTACACAAAGCACATGCAGCTCTGGTATTATAACAATTAATATTAAACTAATTCACCATAGAAGGGGTGGTTGTCGTGTATGTGAAGATTGGGGTGGGGGAGGAATGATGGGTAATGCAATGATGCATCAAGAAGGACCTGGGTTGGATGTCCAATAAGTGAACTGGAGGGGTATACATGAAGTATGGGGACAATATAAAAAGGACACAAAACAAGAACCTTTCTCATTCATAATACACCCTGTCATGTCACATTGCAACACTTAATTTCACAAACATATGAACATTAACATGTATCAGACATATGTACACCAACTGATTGTCACATTTGTTTTCAGTAGTGAGGAATGTCTGTAGTACAATGTATATTCTAAACACCATAACATGTGTACATATCTCAGATGCCTTAGTGGCAAAGTCAGTGACTGTGGTGTTCATGGTCCCGGGTTCAAGGGCTGTTAGGTTGTTTTGAGGGCCAGAATAAGGGCTGTTGGATGCAGGTGGATTAAAGCACTGTTAAGCAGTTGTAAGTAGGTTTTCATGGGTTTACGCGATGGTAATCAGCTGTTAAACACATTAAATGGAGAAGTGCTTCACAGGTTTAACCTTTGCATAACATCACGCAGACCACGGGCAAATCTGCTTACAACCATGTAAATGTGCATTATTCACACTTTCCTTACCAATGCCTACCCTGAGAAGTAAAATAATAACACCTTCCAGGAGTAGAACCCGCAACCATGTACTACATTCTCAGAGTAACCTAACACTAAGCTACATGAGATGTACCTATCCCAGTTGTGTATGCAGACAGGTTAAAACACAAAATAGGACAACCCACCATGTACCCAATTAAAGGTGTATGCTTATATATATATATATATATATCGAGAGAGAGATACATAGAGACATGTCGATATAAACAGGTCTACATATATATGTAGGTCTATAGATAGGTTTATTCATTTATTTATTTATTTACATTTGCTGACTGGGAGTGTCTGACTGGACATAGATCCATTTTCAGCAGAGGCCTGGGGAGAAAAGTTCCACAGTTAAAATAAACAGACACTAGTTACATTGGATTACATAGCGATTAACAATTTAACATAGCAATTACTTACAACATATTTACAGATGAAGAACATAGCACATCAGTAGACAACTAGAATCTTTATCTGTGAAGTACATAACAGACATTAACAAATGTTACAATAAGAATATCCTGCTGTATAATAAGTACTAGGCTTATGAGCATCTGAGCTTGATATAATCAAGGTAGTCAGTGGAGTGGAAAGAAAGGTAGTGGCTGGATGGGATGGGTGATATTAGAGTGGGAGTTGCAAGGACATAGCCAGCATGTTTTTAGGTGTGCTTTTAGTAAAGTTTTGAAGTGGGTGCATGATGGTATGGAGGTAATTGTGGGTGGAAGGGAGTTCCATAATCTGGCTATGGTGCAAGAGAATAGTGCTTCACCAGCAGAGTTATTGGCTTTAGTGATCTGCAAGTGATTTTTGTTGCTGGATCTTAGTGGTCTGGTGGTGCGATAGGGATGGAGTAAATTCTGGAGGGATGGGACATTTAGAGGATGGTTTACTAGTTTGTGGGTGAGTGAGAGTTGATACCACTGAAGGAGGTGAGGGAGTTCAAGCCAGCCCAGTTCAGCAAGTGAGAGACAGTGGTGACTACGGTAGGATGCCCCTGTGGCGAATTTGGCGATTTTGTTGTAGCAGGTCTCTAGCTTGTTTAGATCGCATTGCCTTAGGTTGGTATATATTGGAGAGGCATAAAGTAGGTTAAAAACATCTACACATCTATGGAGGTACAGATAAACGTATGTAATAATATATATATGTCTATATACATATATACACACATATATCTATCTAAATATATATATATATATATATATATATATATATATATATATATATATATATATACACACACACACACACACACACACACACGCACGCACACACACACACACACACACACACACACACACACACACACACACACACACGCACACACATACATACATGTCTGTAAACAACATCCGAAGTGTTCATATCCGAGTATAACATGGACCATAGCAATCACACATTCCCCCCCCCCAAACAATATGAACATAACAAATGAAGAGTATATGACAATACACTATTACAAATATGTTCTATGGACACAGTCATCAACACAACTGCAATGACTGCAAATATCCATGACAGAAACACACAGGCAGCTTTCATTTTGCAAAACTTTATTACATTCGATGTATTGCCAAAAGGATTCATGGACTAACAGTACTTGCATGCTATACAGGAAGCATTTAATAGTGCCTTAATGAATCAGCCTGTAATTACCATAGTATTAGTCCACTAAGGGATAGGTGTTCACATAGGGAAAGAACACCCACACACATATAGACATTGTATAAAAGGGGTTCCTACACACCTGCATGTGCTATGTACACCCACCAACATCAACCCCACAACCAAAATAATGACATCAATACATACTGTCATACCATAACCAATTATTCAACTACTGTACAACATCTGCTGAAACCTTAACATACTTGGACACAGACACACTAACATGGCCCTATGTGAAATAGTTGTCATTATACAATTGAACAGCTGCTGATGTAATAGGGTTTGTATGAACTAATCCCGTTTCAGAGGGTTGAAAGCTTCGTACACCAGGAAGTGTTACCGAGTACTGATTATCAGCTTGCACATACTGTATGTAAGGTAGTGCACAGCACTGGTAATGAAACAGGTTGCATATCATCTTTAACTCCAGTGTAACATCTGCAGTAGGAGTGTAAGATGTAGGAGACAGCTGCCCATGTGTAATAGCTGCTTCATAGGTGATGGCTCACACTATCTGATTATATCCTGATCATACTGATAGTGGCATCAGTGTCTATTGATACATGACTCTGTTTGGAGAGTGGGTGTCTGTGCCCAACAGAGCTCATGGTCCTGGTGGATATGTGAGTATATACCCAGAGAAGGAAATAGACCTGTACACACTTGCATCATCTGTCATCAACTAACAGGATGGGATGTGCTCCTCAGAGGAGGATTGCTGCTAAAGGTAGCTACAATGTTTCCATAACAGCCAGTGTTGTCACATCCATAATACAATTTACATGTAAGCATCACTGTCTAAAACATCTTCATAAGCAATACATAAACTAAATACAGTACTTGGCACTTGTAGTACTGGAATGCTCATACAGGCATGTCCACTAGTCAGCTGCTGGTGTTTTACTAATGTCAGCTTTGTGTATGTGGGCATCCTTGGGGAATGTAATCTCTATGACATGTACACTGCAAACCCACCTAACACCATGCCCCACACATTGTTTGGGATGCAGCTACAGTGGTAAGCTGGAAGGCAGCCCAGTCTACAGCCATGACTGGACTGGACAGTCATGAGGTGTAGGTTAACACATGCAGCTCATCAACACAACTAACACATACCTTTACCAGACCACAGTAAGGACACCCACACACACTACCAGAAATCACACACATTAACAGACACTTCTAAGTATCTGGCCATACAAGTGATGCCCCAAGCAGGAAGAGACAGACACCAAAATACACAAACAGTATGACATAGTTTGCATAATTGTGTCACACCTCAGAACACGTGACTGGAAACATGCCCAACAGTACTCATTTGTGAATGCAAATTCTAGCACTATGTTACACACCAACCTATACGAGGGCATACTTACTGTCAGCTGCCTGACTGACATGATTAGCAACACACCCATACACTCAGACCACCTTTTGAACTATACACATGCCTTTGGCATATTCCATGTTGTTGTGCAGGACCTGCGATGCAGTAGCCTGGACTGCAACTGTCAGGTCTTGTAGCCCATGCAGGTATGTCCTAAGGCCTGGGTAGCATTCTGCCATTGGCCAGAATGATACTGCAGTACAGGGACAAAAGGATTTTATTCCACAATTGTCTAGTGTAGTGGTACAAGTCAAAGAGTATCCAGTATCTGTCTGCCTGGGATAACATGGTTGACAGACCATAATGCTTTGCCAGACAGGGCCTGCACCTGTCACCCCTGGGAATCTGGATACTGCCTAGGGCTCATGCTTCCCCTATAGTGCCTTCATCATGCACAGTTCAAGTGAAGGTCCACTGCTGTTAAAGGGACAGACAAGCAATAAACTGGCGTCTCACTACACAATGATACATGTCAGAAAGAGTATACGGACACACATATGTCAATCCCTAACATAAAGAACATATCTATGCAGTGGCTGAGACATGTTTCAATGCTCCAGAGAGCACACCTGCATGACCATGTTATAACACATACCTCACCTCTTGCCCATTATCCTTTATTGGAACACACGGGCCACAGGAGTGTCCATTTTCCTGAAGGATATGTACACCCCACACTAGTTGCACTTGCATAATATCAGATGTAATATGCTGAGCAACTGCCTTTGCCAAAGTGGATTTCAAATCGCACCTTGTGACACATCACCCACCAGTACACCCCCACGCTAGTTGCACTTGCATAACTTCAGATGCAGTATGCTGAGCAACTACCTTTGTGCCAAAATGGAACTCAAATTGCACCTTGAGACAGATCACCCACCAGGCCACAGATTTCCCTACTGTCATAATGTGCTGTAATGGGGAAGATTAGATCTGAGACAGAACCATAATAATGGCTACTCTCAACTATTCCATTATGAACTGGGAAGACTCCTAATGTACCAACACCTGCGCTCAATGCATGTTGGATTCCATCGACCCCGCTGACCTGGATTACAGTAGTCACACAAACAGGGCTAACAATATGCTACACATAGTTAGTCTCCAATGCCAATGTTATGTTTTCTAAGAGCAGAGTGGTGACTGTCATGGCACCTGTGCAGATGGGCAATGCATGTGCAAATGCTGAATCCTACACAAATGAACCTTAAGCAAACAGAACTAGGATTCAACCCAACACAAACAAGAAGGCAAACTGGTGGTACCATGCTTTAAACTGTACCATAGAAGGTTGTAACTGTTACAAGAGTGAACACACATAAGTGTAGGTGATCCCTGGTCTCTTCTCCTTAAGATGCAAAATCATCATATAAAACCACACAAAGCTACTGTGAAACTAATCAGCCACATATTATGAGGCCAAGCACAGAGCATTTTATAGCTGTGTCATTAATCGTAATGGCAATGACAAGATCTGCTGTGCTGCACAGCACTATGGCATGGGAAGTACTGCACCTACCTAAATAGCACCTCTTCATCCAGATAGGGTCTTGGAGAACCTAAACCCACTCCCACAGCCACAACAGGTACACTTAGCAATATATCCATGTACACTACAGGGCCCCTATAGTAATGACTATACAGGTACATGCTGCACTCTATAAAGCCATACATACAGCTTTCATGGGACCTGTCGACATCCCAGGGTGTATCCTACACAAATGTAAGAACATTCAGCTATCCACATACACATCATGTTCAATCATAGCTCAATGTCAGGCTGTTTACACACCGAATGTTGCACAGCAACAGTTATCACACCCCACAAAGGGGGAGACACCATTGTTAATTGGAAATAGTGGACAACTACCCTGCTGAGTCTGGTCTGTAAGGACATGAACCATGATCGACATATTTGATGTACTCTGTACAGATGTAGATGACAGTAGGGTTGAAAATCAACAACCTTGGGGATAAAAAACCCCCCTTTGAACCATTGCAGACCAGACTAGTCAGGCTTATGGGGTGGTAGTTACCATGGTTAGCTGTGATTCCACCTTTTGAGTGGAATAACCACTGCCACACGCCATTGTATGGGCATTTAGCCTGTGGAGAGGCTGAGGTAGGAAAGCTTAATTAGGTGGGGGGCAGGTTGTCTTATACAGTTTGTAAGATGCAGTCTGGGACAACATCTGCCTCCACTGATGCTGTGTTCTGCTGTTAGAGAGGGCCATTTCCACCTGTGTGTCTCTGATATGTGGGATACTGTACCTTTCGGGTAGTGTTGTGGGCTCTTTAGGGGATGAAGTATGCACTGAATGTATCTGCAAGGATGTTGGTGATATGAGTAGGGTCACCATATTTTGTGCTATATTTCACCGGCACAGTGCAAATCTGTGTGTCACCATGTAGATCCTTGACATAGCCAAAGAAGGCTTTGTGGTTATCTTTCAAATCCTTGCGTATTCTCTTACTGATGTTAGCCTTGGATAATGTCATGAGGGACCTACGTATCATACTAATAGTGGCCACGGATGTCTGCCCTTCGTGGGATTTGCTGTGTGTCTGGAACACTGTCCTACTTCTGTGGTATAGCCTGTTTATTGCAAAGGTCTACCAGACTGGTGTCCTTGTCTAGGAGGAGTGAGTCTTGGTTTACCAGTGATGGCACGATCCATACATCCATGTATGTGCTTATAGACTGCATTTGTAAATCTGTCTGTATCTTGAGCAGTGTTTCCCCTTAGCGTGGGGACTGTGAAACCCCCCACCCCTGTCACTAGTAGTGTAAATTTAGCTGTAGGAAAGGTATACACTGTCGTTAGGACTGTCATGTTCTCCACTGTCTCCAGGTAGGTGGAGTGGGGGTACTGGGTCATAGAGAGTGATTCGTATCAGGCCACAGTTTACATTGCAATTGTGGCTGATGTTATCTGCACATGGATGATCTCAGAGGTATCATGCTGCCCCACAAACCTGGAAGTGTAGGTATCCCTGATGAATATGGATACAGCCCCTCCATGTCTGTCAGTCCATGCTCTGTGGCTGAAATGTGTGGTATGGGTTGTAGTTTGGCAGTGCTGGTGTGCTCTCAGGAGCCTTAAGACAGATTTCAGTTACTGCACAGATGTTGATGTTGTCCGTTTTGAGGAGTGTTGTGAGTGCATGCATGTTGTGATCACAACCCCTGGTGTTGAGTAGCATAACCCTCATTGAATCTGCTATTGTGCTGTTTATGGAGCTGGTATTCACCTTTGGGACTCATCTAAATAAGGCACCATGGGGTGCCAATAGCCTTGGCCAGTATTCCAAAGCCTAAGGTTGACACATAGGCCGGTATGGTATCATTGCATGCATGTTCCCCATCTATGCTTGTTTTCATCTCTCCTGTAGTAACCTACTGGTAAGCAATAGAAAGCCTTAAACTTATACAAGTCTTCCAGCTTCCAAGATAAGCATTTGGAGTTACTAAGTATCAGTGTTCTGTATGTTCCTGCTGTACTTAACTGTTTCCTGACTACATGGTGATTTCTCACTGTATAGTGTGATCTGAACGCCTGTTTATTCACATATTATGGCTGTGATGGCCTGCACGTTAGAGGTTCACAGACAGCCTACTACCTATCTGCTCAAGGGCAATTAGAAGCATGTGTGTTGGCTTTCACTGCACCATTGATGAAGTAACTGAGCCTCTGTTAAGGATAGCCAATGAAGCAATTCAGGCAGAGTTGCTGGAAGCTGTTGAACACTGGGGTTGTGGAGGGTGATAGGGTACTTAGTGATCTAAAGAGGGCATGTTAATGTGACAATTCAACACCATTCAATTCCCCCAACAGGTCTAACAGCTATCAGACTGGACAGGCTCCCCACCCCTGGCTGTATGATTCTGGGACACATGATCCCAGGGGTGTATTTTCTGTTACCCATTCACACAACAAGGTTTCCTTGAAGTGTGTCAGTGAGAGGCTATGCCTAATGTAGTTAGGAATGTAATGTATTGTCTCACACTACATTTGTTATATGTTGTTATTTCAAGAGTGCGTGATGCTCAGTGAGTTTGGGGCATCCGCCTTTGCTTAGCCTAGCTTACACATAGAAATCATCTAAATAGGAAAGAGGCAGAAGCAACGTTAATGTCAACAGTGTAATGGTTACAGCATCTGCATAGTATCTGTGCATTTGAGGTTCCAATCCCGATAAAGGCAGAGATGTTTATCATGTGCAAAAGTATACCTTAACCACAGCTTGCATATATAGGTAGTAATTGTCTGTATAATAAACATTCAAAATGCCCATATAAACCCATGTGTGCTGGAGAGTACAGTCAACAGAGAATGTAATGTTATGTAAGCACATAGTGAGATGTTACTGCACTGACATGTATATATCCTGAGTAGTTAGTGGATGTGACTGTGTTTGTGCACACAGGTTATACATTAAAGTTTGTTTAACTGTGTTTAATATCTGTTATAATGTCACACAAAACCCTTTTAAACATGCTTACACCTGCTTAAATCAGCCTTATTCTGGAGTAAAAAACATTTGTAAAGTATTGCAGGTGTTGAACCCTGGACCATGCACACTATAGTCATGGGACTTACCACTAAGCCATCTGAAGCGTATACATGTTTCATGGTCTTGAGACTCCACCTTATACCATATGCATGTCACTGTAATGATCACAAATGGGACAGTCACTTTGTGTACATATGTACAGTACATTGTAATGTACTGTAGTTTGTGAACCAACACATTCCAGTCTACATATGTATTACTGTTGCAAACTAATATGAAATATATCTATATATATATATATATATATATATATATATATATATATATATATATATATATATTTTATATAGTAACATCAATAGCCATATATATAAACATCTATGAACAAACTTCGTGACACAGAAGCACTCCAAAGGAATTGGAGTGTACACAAAGCACATGCAGCTCTGGTATTATAACAATTAATATTAAACTAATTCACCATAGAAGGGGTGGTTGTCGTGTATGTGAAGATTGGGGTGGGGGAGGAATGATGGGTAATGCAATGATGCATCAAGAAGGACCTGGGTTGGATGTCCAATAAGTGAACTGGAGGGGTATACATGAAGTATGGGGACAATATAAAAAGGACACAAAACAAGAACCTTTCTCATTCATAATACACCCTGTCATGTCACATTGCAACACTTAATTTCACAAACATATGAACATTAACATGTATCAGACATATGTACACCAACTGATTGTCACATTTGTTTTCAGTAGTGAGGAATGTCTGTAGTACAATGTATATTCTAAACACCATAACATCTGTACATATCTCAGATGCCTTAGTGGCAAAGTCAGTGACTGTGGTGTTCATGGTCCCGGGTTCAAGGGCTGTTTGGTTATTTTGAGGGCCGGAATAAGGGCTATTGGATGCAGGTGGATTAAAGCACTCTTAAACAGTTGTAAGTTGGTTTCCATGGGTTTGCGTGATGGTAATCGTCTCTGAAACATGGTAAACGGAAAAGCGCTTCACAGGTTTAACCTTTGCTTAACATCACACAGACCATGGGCAAATCTGCTTACAACCATGTAAATGTGCATTATTCACACTTTCCTTACCAATGCCTACCCTGAGAAGTAAAATAATAACACCTTCCAGGAGTAGAACCCGCAACCATGTACTACATTCTCAGAGTAACCTAACACTAAGCTACATGAGATGTACCTATCCCAGTTGTGTATGCAGACAGGTTAAAACACAAAATAGGACAACCCACCATGTACCCAATTAAAGGTGTATGCTTATATATATATATATATATATATATCGAGAGAGAGATACATAGAGACATGTCGATATAAACAGGTCTACATATATATGTAGGTCTATAGATAGGTTTATTCATTTATTTATTTATTTACATTTGCTGACTGGGAGTGTCTGACTGGACATAGATCCATTTTCAGCAGAGGCCTGGGGAGAAAAGTTCCACAGTTAAAATAAACAGACACTAGTTACATTGGATTACATAGCGATTAACAATTTAACATAGCAATTACTTACAACATATTTACAGATGAAGAACATAGCACATCAGTAGACAACTAGAATCTTTATCTGTGAAGTACATAACAGACATTAACAAATGTTACAATAAGAATATCCTGCTGTATAATAAGTACTAGGCTTATGAGCATCTGAGCTTGATATAATCAAGGTAGTCAGTGGAGTGGAAAGAAAGGTAGTGGCTGGATGGGATGGGTGATATTAGAGTGGGAGTTGCAAGGACATAGCCAGCATGTTTTAGGTGTGCTTTTAGTAAAGTTTTGAAGTGGGTGCATGATGGTATGGAGGTAATTGTGGGTGGAAGGGAGTTCCATAATCTGGCTATGGTGCAAGAGAATAGTGCTTCACCAGCAGAGTTATTGGCTTTAGTGATCTGCAAGTGATTTTTGTTGCTGGATCTTAGTGGTCTGGTGGTGCGATAGGGATGGAGTAAATTCTGGAGGGATGGGACATTTAGAGGATGGTTTACTAGTTTGTGGGTGAGTGAGAGTTGATACCACTGAAGGAGGTGAGGGAGTTCAAGCCAGCCCAGTTCAGCAAGTGAGAGACAGTGGTGACTACGGTAGGATGCCCCTGTGGCGGTTGGCGATTTTGTTGTAGCAGGTCTCTAGCTTGTTTAGATCGCATTGCCTTAGGTTGGTATATATTGGAGAGGCATAAAGTAGGTTAAAACATCTACACATCTATGGAGGTACAGATAAACGTATGTAATAATATATATATGTCTATATACATATATACACACATATATCTATCTAAATATATATATATATATATATATATATATATATATATATATATATATATATATATACATACACACACACACACACACACACACACTTGACGCACATACACACACACACACACACACACACACACACACACACACACACACGCACACACATACATACATGTCTGTAAACAACATCCGAAGTGTTCATATCCGAGTATAACATGGACCATAGCAATCACACATTCCCCCCCCCCAAACAATATGAACATAACAAATGAAGAGTATATGACAATACACTATTACAAATATGTTCTATGGACACAGTCATCAACACAACTGCAATGACTGCAAATATCCATGACAGAAACACACAGGCAGCTTTCATTTTGCAAAACTTTATTACATTCCGATGTATTGCCAAAAGGATTCATGGACTAACAGTACTTGCATGCTATACAGGAAGCATTTAATAGTGCCTTAATGAATCAGCCTGTAATTACCATAGTATTAGTCCACTAAGGGATAGGTGTTCACATAGGGAAAGAACACCCACACACATATAGACATTGTATAAAAGGGGTTCCTACACACCTGCATGTGCTATGTACACCCACCAACATCAACCCCACAACCAAAATAATGACATCAATACATACTGTCATACCATAACCAATTATTCAACTACTGTACAACATCTGCTGAAACCTTAACATACTTGGACACAGACACACTAACATGGCCCTATGTGAAATAGTTGTCATTATACAATTGAACAGCTGCTGATGTAATAGGGTTTGTATGAACTAATCCCGTTTCAGAGGGTTGAAAGCTTCGTACACCAGGAAGTGTTACCGAGTACTGATTATCAGCTTGCACATACTGTATGTAAGGTAGTGCACAGCACTGGTAATGAAACAGGTTGCATATCATCTTTAACTCCAGTGTAACATCTGCAGTAGGAGTGTAAGATGTAGGAGACAGCTGCCCATGTGTAATAGCTGCTTCATAGGTGATGGCTCACACTATCTGATTATATCCTGATCATACTGATAGTGGCATCAGTGTCTATTGATACATGACTCTGTTTGGAGAGTGGGTGTCTGTGCCCAACAGAGCTCATGGTCCTGGTGGATATGTGAGTATATACCCAGAGAAGGAAATAGACCTGTACACACTTGCATCATCTGTCATCAACTAACAGGATGGGATGTGCTCCTCAGAGGAGGATTGCTGCTAAAGGTAGCTACAATGTTTCCATAACAGCCAGTGTTGTCACATCCATAATACAATTTACATGTAAGCATCACTGTCTAAAACATCTTCATAAGCAATACATAAACTAAATACAGTACTTGGCACTTGTAGTACTGAATGCTCATACAGGCATGTCCACTAGTCAGCTGCTGGTGTTTTACTAATGTCAGCTTTGTGTATGTGGGCATCCTTGGGGAATGTAATCTCTATGACATGTACACTGCAAACCCACCTAACACCATGCCCCACACATTGTTTGGGATGCAGCTACAGTGGTAAGCTGGAAGGCAGCCCAGTCTACAGCCATGACTGGACTGGACAGTCATGAGGTGTAGGTTAACACATGCAGCTCATCAACACAACTAACACATACCTTTACCAGACCACAGTAAGGACACCCACACACTACCAGAAATCACACACATTAACAGACACTTCTAAGTATCTGGCCATACAAGTGATGCCCCAAGCAGGAAGAGACAGACACCAAAATACACAAACAGTATGACATAGTTTGCATAATTGTGTCACACCTCAGAACACGTGACTGGAAACATGCCCAACAGTACTCATTTGTGAATGCAAATTCTAGCACTATGTTACACACCAACCTATACGAGGGCATACTTACTGTCAGCTGCCTGACTGACATGATTAGCAACACACCCATACACTCAGACCACCTTTTGAACTATACACATGCCTTTGGCATATTCCATGTTGTTGTGCAGGACCTGCGATGCAGTAGCCTGGACTGCATGGAAACACATGTAGGAACTGTCAGGTCTTGTAGCCCATGCAGGTATGTCCTAAGGCCTGGGTAGCATTCTGCCATTGGCCAGAATGATACTGCAGTACAGGGACAAAAGGATTTTATTCCACAATTGTCTAGTGTAGTGGTACAAGTCAAAGAGTATCCAGTATCTGTCTGCCTGGGATAACATGGTTGACAGACCATAATGCTTTGCCAGACAGGGCCTGCACCTGTCACCCCTGGGAATCTGGATACTGCCTAGGGCTCATGCTTCCCCTATAGTGCCTTCATCATGCACAGTTCAAGTGAAGGTCCACTGCTGTTAAAGGGACAGACAAGCAATAAACTGCGCGTCTCACTACACAATGATACATGTCAGAAAGAGTATACGGACACACATATGTCAATCCCTAACATAAAGAACATATCTATGCAGTGGCTGAGACATGTTTCAATGCTCCAGAGAGCACACCTGCATGACCATGTTATAACACATACCTCACCTCTTGCCCATTATCCTTTATTGGAACACACGGGCCACAGGAGTGTCCATTTTCCTGAAGGATATGTACACCCCCACACTAGTTGCACTTGCATAATATCAGATGTAATATGCTGAGCAACTGCCTTTGTGCCAAAGTGGATTTCAAATCGCACCTTGTGACACATCACCCACCAGTACACCCCCACGCTAGTTGCACTTGCATAACTTCAGATGCAGTATGCTGAGCAACTACCTTTGTGCCAAAATGGAACTCAAATTGCACCTTGAGACAGATCACCCACCAGGCCACAGATTTCCCTACTGTCATAATGTGCTGTAATGGGGAAGATTAGATCTGAGACAGAACCATAATAATGGCTACTCTCAACTATTCCATTATGAACTGGGAAGACTCCTAATGTACCAACACCTGCGCTCAATGCATGTTGGATTCCATCGACCCCGCTGACCTGGATTACAGTAGTCACACAAACAGGGCTAACAATATGCTACACATAGTTAGTCTCCAATGCCAATGTTATGTTTTCTAAGAGCAGAGTGGTGACTGTCATGGCACCTGTGCAGATGGGCAATGCATGTGCAAATGCTGAATCCTACACAAATGAACCTTAAGCAAACAGAACTAGGATTCAACCCAACACAAACAAGAAGGAAAACTGGTGGTACCATGCTTTAAACTGTACCATAGAAGGTTGTAACTGTTACAAGAGTGAACACACATAAGTGTAGGTGATCCCTGGTCTCTTCTCCTTAAGATGCAAAATCATCATATAAAACCACACAAAGCTACTGTGAAACTAATCAGCCACATATTATGAGGCCAAGCACAGAGCATTCTATAGCTGTGTCATTAATCGTAATGGCAATGACAAGATCTGCTGTGCTGCACAGCACTATGGCATGGGAAGTACTGCACCTACCTAAATAGCACCTCTTCATCCAGATAGGGTCTTGGAGAACCTAAACCCACTCCCACAGCCACAACAGGTACACTTAGCAATATATCCATGTACACTACAGGGCCCCTATAGTAATGACTATACAGGTACATGCTGCACTCTATAAAGCCATACATACAGCTTTCATGGGACCTGTCGACATCCCAGGGTGTATCCTACACAAATGTAAGAACATTCAGCTATCCACATACACATCATGTTCAATCATAGCTCAATGTCAGGCTGTTTACACACCGAATGTTGCACAGCAACAGTTATCACACCCCACAAAGGGGGAGACACCATTGTTAATTGGAAATAGTGGACAACTACCCTGCTGAGTCTGGTCTGTAAGGACATGAACCATGATCGACATATTTGATGTACTCTGTACAGATGTAGATGACAGTAGGGTTGACTCACACTGCATATCATGACCTTGCCAGGTCATAAGACACCATCACCCATACTGTTTTCCAGCTACACTCAGTAAACTAGGTGTATATTCCTATGTCACATGAGTGGTTGGCAACTGGACTGCTGGCAGACCCAACACTACAGAAGGTGTCTGACTAATACACGCACATCAAATCAGTGCCAGCCACAGTAATATAGGGTTAATTCCTGGTACTTCCCCTCTTTGTTATCTATACCACACAGACTAACACAGAAGGCATCAGCTTATTGATGTTTGCAAAAGACTATGAACTAGGAGCAATAGTTGACTCAATGTGTGCTTCGTTCAACATACAAAAGGGCCTTAGTGTGTCAGATGTGTGGTGTATAACATGTGGCCATAATCTGACAGCTAAGTATTGCATTGTCATCCCCTATGTTACAAACTCTGTAGGCATGAACTACCACCTAGGCAGCGGTCAACATAATGGCAACTGTGTGTATGGGATGCAGCTGGACAGTACTCTTTCCTTTCCCAGTTACTTCACCACACCAGGCAGGTAGTCATATGTGGCACCCCTAATCATGACAGGGTGCCATCCAGGAATATAGAGATAATTGCTCAGCCATACTCATCACCCATGTGACCCATAATAGATCACATATTTCCTTTAAGGGTTATTGCCCATGTGTAGATGGCCTACACTGCCCTTCCAAATCCCTAGCTGCACTATGTAGCATGCAGCCTACCCTGAATAAAGCCATGTCCAACCCAGAGGTGTTGGACATGCTACACTTAACACATCCTGATCCCAAATAAACACATACTTCATGGACATCCACATTTTTAGTACAAGGATCACAACATGCCTGACAGATCTCTGTCCCATACACTTAACGTACTCTTGCCATACTATGCATCCCTGTCCAGTGAAGCTGCACATCGCCCCTCTCTGTGACATGGTGTCATGACCGCATGCCAAATATATCAGTAACCCTATGGATCAGTTTTGTGGCACTGCTTGAACTGGCCACTGAAACTTACCTGTCTGTTGCCTACAGCTAGGTAACCTGTCTGCCTAGGGTCATAAATGACCCAGGGCATATAGCCTACTAGATCACTATGACCATACATGCTATAGTTGATTTCCAACCCTGCAAATACCATCAGGCTAACTATTGTCCCATGTGTTACTCATGTGCAATACAGACAATACATGGCAGGATGCTACACAGCTGTACAGTGCCATGTAGATGTATATGGCAAAACACATACATGCTTGCAAGTCTGCAGGGTCACAGGTCATGTCCCTAATGACTATGTATGACTAAATATGTGACATATACACATTATTAAGGTCAACAGCATTAATGTGAACACATCCAGGCATATGCTGATATGTAAAGACACCAGTACAGGCAAACAGACATGCCCATGTCAAGACAACATCCACATGGTGCATGAGCAATGTCATCTCATGACACACACATATATGGTGATAACATCACATCACCAGTAATTGTCAAATGTGTGTGATTTATATATGTCAGTGGTGTTAGTGTCCTGTAGATTTGCAAAGACGTGTCTGTAATTTTAATAAATGTGATACACTTCTCTGTGAGTTACTGTGACCTGTCTCCATCATTATGTCTTCCAGGTATGCCATGTAGCAGACTGCCAGTGTACAGTTGCTTGGAGGATGAGGTCCTCGTCCCATACCTCCTCGACATCCACACAACACTCTTCAGCCATGTGCCACAGGATGCACAGCAGCAGGATGCCCTGCGGGAGGAACTCTGCAGGAGGGTAAATAATGTTGGGGGTCACAATTGCACCTATCAGCAGGTGCGCCGACACTGCACTGACCTCATAAGATGGGTGAAACAGCGTGCTAATGCAATCGCCAGGAAACAAGGTGCAACAGGTGGGGTCCACTCACCCAGCCCCCCCACTCACACGTACTGATGAGCTACTGGCCAACCTGGGGACACCTGCAGACCTCCATCCACAAGCTTTAGCTGGTATTGTGGAGGTGGGTGGCTCTCAACCACCGAACCTGGAGTTGCCTGGTAAGTCACTACTGCACATATAACACAACTATATTCCACATAGTTACATGTGTTACTGTACAATATGCAATGTAACATCATATGCAAGACATGTATTCTCACATGCCACATACTATAGTCTGCTACTCTATGTATGCACAGATGTGCGTACTCCATAGTACAGTGTATTGTACTGGTGTATGTGCTAACACGGACATTGCACCCTGTAGCTATCACATAGGTGTGGATAATGATCTTACTGCTGTGACAATCCTGTTTAGGCACCTCTGGCATTTTGCAGAGACAGCAGCCTATGTCAGGTGAGATTGTTAATATTTACCAGGCTCAATAATGCATGGAACAAATTAATTGCATGCTATCTGCCATAACACACGTACACATAATGTATGGTGGTCCTGTTAATGGTCACTGGTCAGACCTGCAATGTATCACAGTGTTTACCCATGTGAAACAATTGAAGTCTATATGAAACACCTACACTAACCCTTCATAACTGTCATTGCCAGATGTGTGGACAACAGTGAATACAATGGTGGAGGTGTGTTTCACTGTAGGGACAGGTACTACATATCAGCATTACACATGCTGGGAATACGAACAGTACTGTACAGAGAACATATGTGTGCACACACTCTAAATGTGTTGGAACTGGAGTATGACCAGCCCACAGGATACAACCTTGTGGATTATACCCTTGCTATGAATGTCACACAATGTCTTGTACTATCTGACATGTTCATGACATGTAGCGGGCTGACTGCAACACTGCTCAACTATCCTGCAAAACATGTCTCACATCCCATACATACCACCCTTTGTCTGCATAACCCTGTCCTCAGTGGAGCAGATGACATCTATTGGTGTATGTCATATGGGATAACACTGACATGTAAAATAAGATGGTCATCACAACCATTGGACAGAACATGTGTACACATGGCCATGGGGGACGGCCATAGACATGAAGCAACACATACAGTAGAAGTGATGTACATGTGTGTACACCCTGTTGTACATTGGCTCGACACAATACAACTACGGCCTTTGTGTAATGGTGATATTGCAGATGTGAAACACTAAACATCATAAATGCCTGTGCACACCTTGTGTAGGCATAACATGAAACCACCACATAACATGTCTTGAACATCTTGAGTGTGTCACAACATGAAAGCATTCACCTATACAGTATTCAAATACATACATGTGTTGCACAACATACACATACAACCACATCAGGCCACAGATACAGTACATTCACTTTGCTGGTGTCAGACATCACTGTCATTCCTGATCCTCATGCGTGTGAGGTACACAGATGACAAGTGGACATAGAGTACTGCTAAGTTAGCCATGTGTGGGCATAATTGCCAGGCATCAGTAATATGGTTGCAGATGTGCAGGGGTGTCATCTGTATACCCTTGTGTGACCTGTGTGACACATTCCACATTAGGGTTTAGTGTTTATACACCTCAGTGACGTGGGTCACATTCCACATTAGATATGTATTGTATGCGAACATAGTCATGGTTATGAACTGTGTCAGTAGCTCACACTGTATAGCAATTGTGAAGCCATATGATGCCCTGCAAGGGCTATGCACATCAGCTCAATGTGCAGTATGTCCCTGCATGTTTGTAGGGTGGACAGACAACATTGCGTCAGCCGAAGGCTCATGTTAGTATAACATGTCCCTGCACTGGGACACCATTATAGTACTGTAGATTGGAAAGGACACCATTGTGTTACACATGTATGCATGTCATTCAACATGTCAGCAGAAGACATGTCATACTAAATGTGACTGGTAAGGTCATACACCACACAGCAGGCTGGTGTACTGTAAACCTGTGCTGGTCTGTGGCACCATTGTAAAGTATGGTCAGCCATGTCAAACATGTGTGTACAGCTACATGCACAATGTCTAGACTCAGCTCAGTGGTAGGCGGAATAATGTTGAACAGACATGCACTGTTTGGGGGAGATATGCAAGCTAGGGCTCAGGCAAACATAGTATGCAGTCAACATACCCTACTGCTCATGTCCTCACACATGGGGGTGGTGGCCAACACAAAGTATCAGTGGCAGATGTACAAAGGTCAGCGATGGTCTGTTAACATGTGGTGTATGTTGCACACACCGTGGCAGTGCTGTGCAATGGTGCAAAGTGCATGCATTGTGTTGCAGGTATGGGGCATAGGCTACTAACACAAATGGTGCAATACATGTATGTATGCTAACCACCACTATAATTGTGTAAGGTGCATGACATCTGCTATAACACATGCATGCTGTTGTGTGCAACTCAGGGATGTATGATAACTACCACTATAATTGTCTAAGCTGAAACTATAATTGTCTAAGCTGAATGCCATCTGCCATATCACCTGTATGTAGTGTGTGTGTGTGTGTGTGTGTGTGTGTGTGTGTGTGTGTGTGTGTGTGTGTGTGTGTGTGTGTCTGTTATAACTTGTAATGTACAGTTCTTGTCTTCCTCTCACAGGTGTTGATGTAGGTGCATTGCCCTCCTGCGGTCCACCTGATGTTAGTGTCCCTACCGACTCTAGCAGTGATGATGATAGTATGATTGAGGCACAGTCAGGGTTGTCAGGGGCTGAATCTGTGCCATTGGTTGTTATTCCACCTGTCTCTACCTCATCCTCACACACAGTTCCCCTGCCTACACATACCCCATCACTACTGGCCATAGAGGAAGGACAGTTGGCGGTTGGTAGCATGGAACAGGGAAGTGTGGACACTATGGAAGGTGTGACCGCACACCATGATCCCAGTCAACTGACTGGTGATGTCCCACACAGGCATGTGACCAGCGCTGCACGTAGGATGACCACTGGCTAACATGCCCCTGCGAGACAAAGCACATAAGCTGTAATGGAGGCACAGCATGTGTTGAATGGCACACAAGAGAAGGTATGACGCTTCAGTGGGCTGCTGTTCATTCATTAACTGACAACATCTAGGCACTTGCAAATGCTCGCCATCATCTTGCAGATGTTTTAGATAGATGATTGGGTGACATGGTGGGAATCCTTGACCATGGCATGTCAATCCTTGAGCATGGAATTTCTGTGCTGAAACATCTGGTAGGAGTGAGGCATCAGGCACATGGATGTAGGTCAACTACATCACCTGTTGAAGGTCTACTTGAACATGCTACTGCACATGCCCGCTCCCATAGTGGCGGTAGCAGCACAGCTGGTGCTGTGCAGTCCAGACCAGGACACAGCAGGCCACATGCACGTAGTCCTGGATGGTCCCAACAGGGACATGATTTCAGTGGACATGTGTCAACAGACAGTACTCAGTCTGGACCTCTGCCTGGTAGTGCCCATGCAACCCCTAGCAGGTGCAGGTCACGTGGCCATGGCCGGTCACAGTGAACTGTGAAACCTGTCTTGTACAGTCTACAGCTGTCAGTAATACCCCTCTGTAGGCCAGCCACATGCCAGACCTGTGTGCATGCATACACACACATAGGAAACAAATGTAGGGCACCTCAACACACACACACATAACATCCACACACGCCCAATGATATCACAGGCCATAACACACACACATGATGTCATCCAATGGTGCAGCCTAGGCTTCTGGCAAACATTATCACCCTGTGCATATGATGATGCCTGTGCCGCATACCTGTCATCCACACCATCTGTGCAGGGACATGCTCATATGGTCTGATGCACAGGGTGAACATACTAGGTAGAACTCTGTAGATTAATATGGTTGAGTAGTGTTGATATGCAGCAGACATACCATGTATTACAGTTTTAGAATGCATTTTGTACGTTTGACAGTATGTATCATTTGTAACAACACTAACAGCATGTTGATCTTGACGTTCTGCCTTCCTCTTTCAGGTGTACTTGCATGTGCCGGGGAATGTCAGTGTTTGTGGTTAGTGTTCCATATGTACATGTTGACTACCCACAGGTCAGTATGACAATACCTGCATGCACTTTGTAACTTCCACATCACAGTTATATTCTCCAATGTTTCATTTATGTTTACTGTTCTAATGATCCAAGAGCATGATAGCTGTGTAGTAAGCTACTGTGTTCAGAGCCGTCACATCCATAGTGGGTGACATCACAGGTATAGTTACATGGAGCAGGGAGGAGGTAAAAGAGTGGTATGCCGGATGACAATGGTACAGGCCAGTGGACATAATGGCTTCTCATTGGGAAGCAGTAATACCCACTGCCATGACAGCATGCAAACATAGACACACCCACACACTCAGGGATTTACAGACACAGTAACACACACTCTGACACACACACACACACACACACACACACACACACACACACACACACACACAAACAAACAGTTGCCAGTGTTCAGATGAGAACAGCTGCCTATGTGCTTATCATCGTTATAGTACTACACAATTACAAGATGCACCACAGAGATTACACATGTACAGGTAGTTGGAATGGCCTAAGATTGAGGACATCGACAGGGATACTACAGTGCAGTGAGTGTATGTGGGGAGGGGGGTCCATCAGTAGGCTATGTAACAACAGGTCACACCCCAGGGGGTACATATTAACAGGTGGTTAGAATGCCCGTCTATGATTGATGATATCAACAGGGATGCTAGATTGCATTGAGTGGATGGGAGGAGGGGACATTAACATTTCACTAGGGTAAAATACAGCCTCACTCCAGGGACTGGACAGCCATACACACGGACAGCCATACACCCACACACACACACACACACACACACACACACACACACACACACACACACACACACACACACACACACACACACACACACACACACACACACACACACACACACACACACACACACACACACACACACACACACACACACACACACAAACACACACACACACACACACACACACACACACACACACACAGACACACACTGGCATTCACAAAGATATACAGACACTTTACATGTGTGAGGTTCCACCACCTGCCTATGCCTTTCTTTACTGGGGTCAACAACAGTGTTCAGGAGAGTGATAACATGTGGGATGTATTCCCAACCATACGAGACATATATGGACACACACACACACCCACACATGCCAGTACTGTGAATTGAACACCTGCCTATCTCATGATAGGTATTACAGAAGCACAGCATTATTGCATCCGGTACAAAGCTTACTGACTCTTTCCTTTGCCAACTGTGCTGATATATGCACAATATATACACAGGGTAAGTATTACTGTTACAGGTGTCATGAGGTTTGCCTTCACCCAACATTCTACATTGTCTGTCGTCCACTTCAGTTAACAAAACATGACCTTAGCAGTTACACAGGTTATTGTAGGACTGGTTGTAACACACCAGTGAGCTGTCCTCAGTAATCATTCATCTGCAAAGAAGCCCCACCATGTAGTAGTCATGTCCAAACATCTGTCCATACCTCATGTATGGCTTACTGTACTTAGAGCATATCACCATATACAGTTGGCAATGTTGAGGCTGTATTGCAACAGCATGATGTACTAAGACAACAGTCACCTTCAGATATCAGACACATGGAATCTACACAAACATCAATACATGTACACATATGCAGTCTACATCAGTAAGTGCACTAGCTGGTCAAGAGGATACATTCCACACCTTCCCCACACCATGTGTGAAACATAGATGAGTATTCCACCATAATGGATGCTGTATTCATGTACTGGTAGGACACCACCACCTTCACCGAGTATCCAAATGTACATATATGACAACAACACATATCAGTGAGACACACACAGCATTATTCCATGTCATGCTCATACAAACTGTTACTTGACAGTGCCATGGTGAAGCCAGGGCACTGTAATGGTCAACAGTGAGCACATCATATTTGTGACACACACCTCATATTTACTGGAAGAGTGCCAGCATTGTGCTCTGTTAAGAGCTAGGCAGTGCACTCATTCAAGAATGCGTGAGGTCTGTGACTTGTAAACATCTCACCCCAGCATGTACTGGCTATTGTGGTACTAAGGCTAATGTCCAGACAACACACAGCATACATGGCTAGCAATTGATGGCATGGGGTATATGTAGGAGCTGTGGCCACACATGGCTGTACATTTCATGAACATATCACCTTTGACTACCCAGGAACATACAGAGCAGAGCTGGATTTCCCTGTGTCTGTCAATACAGGCCTTGTGTAGGTCCTATGATACTGTTATATGGGTATGTTTGTAGGTATTGCATTAGGTGGACATGTCTAAAGACATACATGCCACATGGGGTGCTGTATGATTTGATAGGTGTCATGAGTGACCCGTAGAGAGGGAATATTACCTCTTTTAACATAGATATCAAACCTTATGTACTGGTAGCATGTTATCTGCCATGTGCATGTGTGTAATGACTGTAGCCACCTGCATGTAGAAAGGATAACGAAAGCTATGGTAATGTCATTTATGTTGTATGAGTGTGGGATGTACATATCCTGGGCAGGTTTAGTTAGGTCATATCCAACCATGAGGGTGTTGTTTACTGGTGTACAGCAACAGTCGACTGCGTTATTGCTAACAACATATAAGGGACTCTGGTATGTGTACAACTGAGCTGGTTACAAACAGTGGTAATACTGCATTTCATAACACATTCTGCAGCTGTGTCTGTACATGGGTACTTTGCACAGTTGTTGTAGGCCTAGGTACAGTCCACCAATCGGGGGTTATCTGGTGGTCTACCATACTATGTTATACCCCATATGGATGTGTGTTGGTAGTCTGGGGACAAGGTGGTGGATGTATATGAGGATACAACCTAGAATGCAGCATTTGCCACAGTCACCTGTACCTGCCTCATCTGTGATGCGTTATGTTGGAGTAGTGGTCTTTACATGTGAGTAGCCTTTATGAATATGTGCACACCACCACCTGGAATGGTCCATACCACTGTTATGGCCCACATGTCTGGATCTGACTTATATGATGGTAGTGCAATTGTGCACTACAGAGCCTTCAGCCAGGTGTTCCTCACAGCACAGATGTCAGTATTCCCCATTGTAGGTTCTACATTGAGCAAATGGATTACTAAAGCCACACATCTATTACTGGTTAGCATAAGCATCCAATGCTATTGTCTTGTAGGTGTCAGGGTGTTACTTCTGGGTGTAGGACAGTTGCCTTGGAATGCGGCTATATGGGTAAATGTGACCTAGTTATTATCCACATACACACATGAAACATGGATGTATGCGCTCTGTGTTGAAGGCTTGTCGTTCAGTCATGACAGCCCAGAATGACAGACACTGGGCAACCTCATAATAACAGCAGGACATTGGCTCATTGTTTTGGTCTAGCAGGTGCCATTCGTACCATGACATCACTGTGAGTGGCAGTAATGTGCTTGGTCACAAATGCCTCATGTAAGGTGATGGACAGCAGCAGAAATTGTGTATATGACCAATGTGAGATATACTTAGGGTAGCAGTCCTGCTAATAATGACAACTACTAACACAGCCGGGAGAGGTCATCTTGACACCTACACCTCAGTACCATTACCCAATGTGGCTCACACATTATGCTTGCACATGTCACTGTTCCGCATATAATGCCACTGTCCACAACCTGTTAACAATGTATGCCTTTCAGGGCAGCAAGGTGTGTGACACATGCTGTAGGTAGCATCTGCCTGTGTGACCCAGGTAACCTATGGTCTGTCACGTCCACACATGCATGAATTTGTATACTTAACATATATATGTCAGTGCTTCTTGTACATGTATGCATGTGTATCACACAGTGCAGACACAGATATATCATTTACAGGTCTCATACAGGTATCAGGTAGTAAACCAGTATGATGTGCATATATACTGACAGGTAAGATGTACATCACTGTAAACCTGTGTGTTTACAATAGGAGTCCATTACATCTTCTGTACATGTAAGTGTATGAGCATGTACACTGTGGCCTTCTGTGGTTAGAATCGGAGTGCATCCCAAACAGCCCTGTGCTACTAAGTGTATGAGCGTACCCACTGCCACCTTGTGTAATTTGAGTCAGTGCATCCAACAAGCCCTTTGTTACTAAGTGTATGAGCATGCCCAGTATAACCTTGTGTAGTTGTAGTCACAGTGTATCCCAAACGGCCCTGTGCTACTGAGTGTATGAGCATGCCGACTGTAACCCTGTATAGTGATAGTAGTTGTCCATTCCACAGATGGCCATACTCCAGTTCAGGTTCCTGTTGTGCTACAACTATACCTTTCAGGCCTACCTGCAGATGATGTGCCTTGTTTGTGCATACAGGTTGTAATGGACACCTAATTTAAACACACAGGTTTACAGCTATGTACTTTGTGACTGTCAGCCTCCCTGTTGTTGTCCTCTATCTTAGAAGTGCAGTCTGACTGCCTTGGAATGTGTAATCTCTGTGGTGTGTTTCGTAACTGTGTAGTACTGTAATAGTGATCTGTAGATAGGTAGGAGTTGTGATCCCAACACTGGCAACTGTGTGCGTGTGTTTGTGTGTGTGACAGCAAATGCCTGAGTGTGTGTGTCAGCAAATGGCTGAGTGCGGTTCAGTGTGTGTATTTGTCTCTGCATCCTGTCATGATAATGTGTTTTGCTGCATTCCAAAGATATACCTCCTTTTGCACTGGCGTTTATCTTTGTCAACTGCTAAACCTTTCTCTTCCCCCCTCCCCACTGCAAGAAATCGGTCCTGTGATGTCACCCAGCTCAGAAGTGGAATCAGAGTAAGTGTAATTGTATGTGTTCTGTGGCACGTACCCCAACTGCATACCACTGTACTAGTTACCTTTACATAGGCAAGACGCGTATGCACAATACTGGCAAGTGTGTGCGTGTTTGTGTGTGTGACTACCCTGTAGCCAGGCATACACATGTGTAATGTCTTTTAGCACACCATGGTGGCCATCTGTGGTGACCAGTGTCTAAAAAGGATTATATAGTTAGGAATGGTAAAGAATACACAGTCAAGCATGACTACAGTTGGGTATGTTATTTTCCCATGCCACTGTCAAGCAGCGACACAAAAGTTGTCACTGGGGTGTAAGTCCATACCCATCATTCCCCCAACCTAACTCCACAGTCCCTGGGGTAGATTACATTAGCCATCATTCCCCACCCCAAGCTCCACATACACAACAACCATCTCTTCTCTGGTGAACTGCTTAAGATTTAAATGTTATAACACAAGAGATGTCTCTGTTTTGTGTACACATCAGTTCATTTGGAACCCTTCTGTGTCACAAAGGGTGTTCAGACGTGTATATCTATCTAATATATATATATATATATATATATATATATATATATATATATATATATATAGCTATAGCTGTGTCTGTGTATATGCATATATAGATATATATATATATATATATATATATATATATATATATATATATATATATATGTGTGCACATCCCGTAGGTGCATATATCTATATCTATATATATATATATATATATATATATATATATATATATATATATATATATATATATATATATATGTGTGTGTGTGTGTAGTTATGACAGTTGTACAGATGTAGCCTTGTCTATGTTGTTTCACAGAGTACAGTACATTCAAGGGTACTGTACATATGTAAAGAAAGTGACTGTCCCATTTGTTTTTAGTACTGTGGAATACCTGTAGTAAGATGTGCATTATAGACTCCATGCAACATGTATACAACCCAGATGGCTTAGTGGTATGTCCAGAGACCTCAGTGTGCATGGTCCAGGGTTCAAGACCTGCAAGACTTGTTGATTCTGTTAATTAGGACTGCATAAGACACTTTTAAACTGGTGTAAATGTGTTTTCATGAAAATAAGCAGCGGGTACATGCAGGTAACAGACATGTACAACTCGCAGTTCACTTGAAATGCCCTTCTTTGGTAATCCTGCTGATGTCATCCACCTACGAATACACCTCTGGGACTGCTGCAACCCAGTAATCTCCATGGTGCATGCTGTAACTGTGTAATGCTGTAGTGTGTTAAACTAGTTTGGTAGGTGTTCTAATCCCAGACAGGTCAAGTGTGTATGTATGTGTGTGTGTGTGTGTGTATGTAAGAAACAATGCTTTTAGAGTATGCACACTCTTTACAATTCACGTAACCACCTTTGGCAATCCTGCTGTTATCACCCACCTAATAATACACCTCTGGGACTGCTGTAACCCAGTCATCTCCGTAGCACGTGCTGCAACTGCATAATGCTGTAGTGTGATACACTAGTTAGGTAGGGGTTCTATTCCATGACAGGCCAAGTGTGTGTGTGTCTGTGTGTGTGTGTGTCTGCCTGAAAAAGGAACAATGCTTTTTAGAGTATGCACACTCTTTACAATACACATAACCACCTTTGGCAATCCTGCTGTTGTCACCCACCTAGTAATACATCTCTGGGACTACTGTAACCCAGTCATCTCCGTCGGGCATGCTGTAACTGCGTAATACTGTTGTGTGATACACTGGTTAGGTAGGAGTTCTATTCCAAGACATGGCAGGTGTGTGTGTTTGACACTCAGATCCCGCGTGGAGGTGGCTGTGAGTGTCTAACCACTGGACATGTTGGCGAGTAGAGTTTGTAGTTTTTCTATATGGTGTCCGTATTATATGTCACAATGTCCACCTCACGAGGAGTACAGATGTCAGTCAGCCAAGGGACTATTCTGGCAAGCCATAACCCCTACATTTGGCAAAAGGCCTGGTGAACAAAGTATGCAACCCTACTATTACCTGGAATATGTTCTGAACCCATGTGTCATACACAAACACACTTGCCTAGAATATCCCGCTATGCTGCTAGTACCCTATACATTGATGACAGATAGTAGGCATGGTGTGATTGCAGTTGGCTGCAGAAGGTATGGCACCTTGTACAGCAGTACAATAGGCACATAATTGCTGACAATGTGCCTTCACTATGTTCCCCACTGGATGCCTGCAACATATGTGGTGCCATCAAATGTGATTCATAGAGGGCATACATTGCCTTACACATGTGCCTTGTGTGGACTGATGCCACTGACATTAGGGAATACCTGTATCATCCTATCAATGCAGGTGCAGGGTCAACCTGCTGTCTATAAGCAGATCCTGCCACACCAGGCCAGTATTGGCATATCTGAGGATAGCAGTCTGTGTACACAACATGTGCCAGCCAAACCAGGTACACTTGTACATGTCACTGTACATTCTTGTAGGACGTGCACATCCCAGGCAATATCCATGTCAAGAACTATCAAACATAGACATGGCATGCATTGCAAAGCAATGGCCATATACAATGGTAACCAGGATGTCAGGACAGTTCATACAATACCCATCTGTGTGGGACATTGCAGACACTACACCCCTGTACCACACTGCACACCATTGTCAGGTGGCATGATGCCAAGGATTACCCCTCACCCAGCCTTGTACAGCCATCTTGCACAGCCAACCACTACACACCCATGAAGCAATGCACACATGCATGTCAGTACTGGAACCTTGTGTCTGCATGTGGCGTATGATGCTCCCAACCACAGTCACACCCAGTATAACTCCCATTGGCTTACCAACTGATGTCAGACATGTTCACATGCCCTAGCCCATAGAACCTCCGGATATCCCCTGTATTGCATGTAGTGCCTGTGCATTACTGCAGTGTGGCAAACTAAGTAGTTAGGAAGTGCATTTGTGGGCCTGGGAAAGTGTGTCAATGTGAGTCCATTAGAGAGTGTGTTTGTGTTGACAATGACATCCATTCATGTGGACAGTCATGTGTGCTACACCTAATGTAGGTCTACTATATCTCTGTTGCAGATGTCACTCACCAGCACACATATATGTTCTTACAGCACACCAACATGTCAGTTTTGTGCCACATGAAGTAACTGCATGCACTTTTAATAGTAATGACTAATCAGTCAGGGTTTGAACTCCTGTACAGGTAGGTGTGTGACAGACGACACTTAGGTTTTAGTCTCCAAGCCCTTCTCTGATGTACTTAGTCTCTGTCTGTCCCTCCCACACACTCTCTGGTGGACGTGGAGTTGTACACCTGCTCAGCAGCAACTTGTGTTTTGTAAGTGATGGTCATTATCAGGTGATGGCCTCTGCACCTATTACAGTCCTTCTCTAGCTGACTGCATGTGGAACAGCTGTGATGATGTTCCCATAGCCAGTCGCATGGAAACACAGTATAATATCTAGGAACATCATGTTGGTGTTTGCCCATGACAGTCGCTGTGAGTGGTACCTGGATCTGGTGTTTGGTAAACGGCATCACAGATGATATATGGATGTTCTTCAAACAACATACTCAGTGGGAAATAGCCTAAAGACAGGAGGGTGATGTGCCAGACATGACTACAGCATGTAAGTGTAGCTATGCTTCATTGAGACTACTGCCAGTTTAACAAGCAGTGTGTGGTAATGGCTATTCTGCATGTTTTAAAACTGACAAGACAATGCTCTGTTTGTGAGGGACCCCCAACTGTAGGGCCATCTGTGGACAGGTCAGTGTGTTACTCACTGAACACACATCTGTGAACTGCAGGAGCATAGTGTGAGGATTGCGGTCAGTACATGGTGATAGTGATGAGTTACTGCCATCACATCCCTGATTGGACATATGTCACATGAAACAGTGGTATGACAGACACTGTGTCTGGGGTTCTCAGTGACATGCCAAAAATGGGCCACTGTTCATAGCTGCAGTCACAAGTCGTCTACACTTTGCACAGATGTCATGCAGTATATATGCATGTGTTGTGCTCCCTCTGCAAATGTATACCATTTGTTTTGTTGGGTTGATGGTCATATCTATGCATGCTGTTATAAGTAATCCTGAATGCTGTTGACTGTTACTAAGCCATATCTGTGTTTAAACTGCAACACCATAGGCTGTATGGGTTTGGAGGTCCCAGCAGAACCTCCTGTCCCACTTCAGCTGGCCATGGCACCAGGCACCAGCACATCTGGGGCCCAGCCTTGGACCTCCACCTCTGTTGGCTCTGCACCACCTTCTGGTGGAACCGCCACTGAGAATGGGGCTTGTCCCCTCTGGGAGCAGGTCCAGACAGGAACAATTATGCTGTCATACAGTCCCAGACGTGGTGCGTAGGGGGCTCAGTAAGGAGTTTTGAGGCCAGATACACCAACTCAAGGGCAGAATGTCACATTTACAGGGTGAGCCTGCCACTCATAGACAGCCCCCAGCACTGCCACCTTTGTGGCTGTTTTGGTGCAGAGGTGGCTGCCCATGGCTGAGGACCTCCGTCCCACTGTTTCCAAATGAGGACTCAAGGGCTTGTGACTGCCAGACACCCCTACCCATCCTCCAAGGTGTGTGTCCCCACATGTGTCATATACCAACCCTGTATGCTGTCTTGTCTGTCATCCTTCACAACCTATCCTCCACGAGCATACCTACGCTCCTTCCCCCACATCCCACATTCACCCTACGGAAACAAAAGGCAAATAGGTTCCTAGAACAACATTTGTCCCATACATAGCTGTCCATTTCACACACGTGTCCACTGGACACATGTAACCCTTTTAATATGCATCACAACACACTCCAGTTGTCCTCACCACTGTCTCTCAGGGACACAATCCTGGTATGAACATGACTCCTAAAGGTTCCAGGTACACATGATGCAGGCGACCCCATTGTACACACAACATTACCGGTCCCTCTATGGTTACCCCATTTACCTTTTTCATGATGATGATGATGATGATGTCACACAGAGCACCTTGCAAGAGTACTGTTCTCACATAATGATTGGACAGGAAGTGTTGTGTTAATGTAAATAAAATGTACAGAGTGATGTATTTGGCCAATGTACAAATGTTTGCGTGTATTAATGACAGATGTCTGTCTGAGGGAGTCTTGATATTACATAGGACAACACTACTACATAATACAGGCATTGCTGGTGATTCCCTTTTCATCCCTTTGTAATGCTTTGTTGTCACATGGGATGATCTTGATATATATATATATATATATATATATATATATATATATATATATATATAGATATTCTACATGATGGAATACATTTCCTATACTGTTGAATGACTGCGCTGGATGATATGTTTATGATAAGATCGGATGTCTGTATATCTGCCATGGCTTAGTGGTAAATCACAATAGCTGTGTGTGCAGGGTCCTGATTTCGAGCCTTGCAGAGGCAGTTTATTTTATTGCTGGGCAGAACAAGTCCATTGGATATGGAGTGATGAAGGCACAGTAAAGCAGTTGAGAACGGGTGTGCGTGGGTTTGCACGGAGCTAAGCAATGCTAACCTCCGGTTACAGTTTCTTACACTCAGTTAGCCAGTCCATTGCTTCTTCAGTGTAATACTCACATACTGGCAGCCAAACAGGCTTACACCTGCTTGCTCCCGCACTTGTAAATGCACTGCATTTGGTGTTTGCATCTGACACTCACACCCCTGGATGGGAGGGAGGACTATGATATTACCTTGTGATGCCTATTACATCGGATTACATGCCTACAGTATCAGGAATGGCTGCTTATGCTACTGCATACCTAATATTCTATCATCTTTCTAAGGTTGTCAGTGGAATATGTGCTTTCTGTCCCTATCAGACCTCTCATACAATTGGGGAAAAATACCAACTGAATAAGGGACACGTCATAACATCAGGAACACATTTACATTATTAGTGCTATTAACCTGAAACATTGACAGACTCAGAGCATATGAATTCATACACATTTTCAGAAGTAAATGACGTTTATATCTCTTAATTGTTGTCATTACTCATTACGTGGAATTCATGATCTTTCCTCCAAAAATCACTAGTTTTAGGAGGGATTAGGTGGGACAGAGTTAGCATTTCAGTTGAAATCAGGGATGTCCCTGGAAATCAGGGACAGTTCAGACGTATGGTCCCTATTTGTTCCCCCAATGGCTTATGTCCTGTCTGATGGATTTGCTCTTAGGAGTTGAGAGGTATGGGCGTCAGCTATGCCCATTTCAGAATATTACTTACATCTCTGGGGTGGTCCTAATACAACTGCACCAGCCAACACCTGCACGCCTAGGCCCATAATTGCAAACCCATATTCCCCCCACCTGCCCCTCCTCTACAGCCCTCATCCTTACTGTGGGTGCAGGTGGGGTATAAACACACCACTACTCACTGCCCACTCTCCGTGTGTCAGGACACATGTTGTACATTGTGTGGACCCATGGGTTATCAGGCTTACGCAACCTACTGGTCCGTGTACGTCTACAGCCTGGTTTGATGAATCATTACTGGGACTGACTCCGATGATCATTAATTTTTGGGTGTCCCACAAGGGACATTGATGTCTATGTTTCAAGATTAGACCTGGCAGGTCTCTCCCACCGGTAGTATCCCACCGGTGGTCTGGGAAGCAGTGGTGTATTTACTTTTATCGTGTGTCTGTATGTCTCACCGGCCTAGCTGGGGGGGGGGGTTGATGCTACGTGTTACACGTTTGTTTATTGGACCCCTCACCCCCATATGCACGGCCTGTGAACATATGTAATTTGTAACTGCTGTATCATATCCTAGCTATATACATGTGTATATTTACAGTCACATATATGTGTATATATATATATATATATATATATATATATATATATATATATATAGATATATATAGATATATGTATATACATTACTATAGACAAATATATCTGTATAGGTATGTATACAAGTATATATTTATATATTCCTGTCTAGATATATATATATATATATATATATATATCTATATATATATATATATATTATATCTATCTATCTATATATATATATATATATATATATATATATATATATATATATATATATATATCTATATATATATATATATATATATATATATATATCTATCTATATATATACATATATATATATATATATATATATATATATATATATATATATATCTCCAACAACATATGGGTCTATGGTTTTCTGTATATGTATATATCCATACATGGGTATGTATATGTATTCTGCCTCTGTATGCATACATTTGTACTATGGAGAGGGAGAGGCTTTTCTTTATGTCGCTATGGGTAGATATACACACACACATACCTCTACATATATACATCTACGTCTAGTTATTCCATTCCTTGCCATATAGATTACACTTTGCTGCAGTGGGACTCGTAGTGGGTGTGGCTGTTCATTGGGTGTCGCCTCTGCCCAATGAACACATTTGCTTACATCCCTGGGGCTGTCCATATAGGCCCACATCAGCCAACACCTGCACACCTAGACCCATAAGTAGCTACCCATAATTCTCCCACCTGCACCTCCTCTATAGCACCCTTCCTTCTGGGTCGTGGTCGGTTCTGAACACATCACTACATGCTGCCCACTCTCCACTTCACGGGACCCATGTCA
>NC_056741.1:1538849375-1538906875 GCF_019279795.1 Protopterus annectens | reverse complement strand
TATATATATATATATATATATATATATACACATATGTATATTTATATATATATATATATATATATATATATATATATATATATATATATATATATATATATATATATATATATAAATATATATATATATATATATATATATATATATATATATATATATATATATATATATATAAATATATATATATATATATATCTATATCTATATATATATATATATATATATATATATATATATATATATATATGTATGTATATGTATATATATATTTATATATATATTATATATCTGTACATACTTATATATATTTCCTATGCTGGGCACTGCTTAGACCTGCGCAAGCACAATCAGACTTGCTTACTGGTACTTATATGTGTTTACTGCTGCTTATTTGTGCTTACACCTGCTTACTAGTGCCTTATTCATTATGACAGTGCCACTTTGCTTGAATGATATTTAAGTTAAATATCTCATGTGATACTCTTATGTTGGTTTTACAGCAAAACGACATTCATTCCACATGGAAAATGATATGTGCTATTATCGGGCTCAAATCGTGAAGGCCTGTTTGTTAGGCAGATGCTCTAAACACTACACTATTTACATTTACGTTGATTCTGCATGTTTTTCTCTATTTAACTGAATTCGATGTGTAAGCTACACTCGGTGGAGGTCAGCGACACGCAAACACGCTGCACTTTGCTTACACCTTCGATATTGCGCTAATTCAAATGTATAATAGGAACACTGGGAGTCTAATTGTGAAAGTTCTAGGGACAGGGCTCAACATTCCATTATGTGCTTGTGTGTTAACTACTTCATTTTATTTCACTGTTTGTGGACACTGTTGTATGCTTAGCATACATTTCGGTATCCACGGACACTGAATTACTGACTTACTATTAGATGTGGGCTCTACCAGTAGGCATAATAGGTTTTGCAACTGTCGGGGCATGTTTACACCTCTGTAGAGCACTTGTACACACCCCCTGCACTTGCACATGTTTCCTGTGCATGTCGAGGGTGCGGCGGCACACACTCATACATATTCATATGGCGCTGCTGCACCATCTGTAGTGAGGACACTTGGCGCAAGGCTAAAACCATCCTTGCGCCAAGCTTCTTGAACCCGGGGTATGTGTATAAGTCTTTACAGTCTTAAATAAGTTCATTTTTATGCCTTTTAAGCAATGTTGAAAGACATTTTTCTAGCCTTCATGGATGGGGTTTGGAGTTAACTTTTGACATTAGAGATATTGTCAGGAATTCCATTTCACTGAATTTTCCTTTATGTGTTACTATTCTGAGTTTGTAATGCAAAGACTGAAAAACATCTTTGCAAATTCAACAGTCCAGTGACATTCATGGTTTATTTAATTCTGGATCAAAAATAGATTATTTGGACGAAGGGCAGCTTACTTATAAAAAGGTTGAGCTGAAAAGTAAGACTCATTTGATCGATTCTTGTCAGCTCTGACTTGCATATACTTTGCGATCATGAAATTACATCCCTAAGTAATCCTTGAAATTATGACTCTGTTTTATTATTGCGACTATGTGGCTAGTAAAACTAAATAAAATAACTGGGTGCAGTCAGATATAACATACATTGCAAACACATAATAAAGTCTGAACAGCGCAGCCATTAAGAAAGGGCATTAAACTATATGAAAGGAGCACTGAGTTGTTTATTGTAACCAGTAAAAATTATCTTGAATTTGAGGGGGGATTGTAGAGAAATAAGTGACAAATCTCACTGTTAAAGTTATTAAGTAATTTTACATTGCATTGTCTTTTTAAATGTTAAAAAAAAAATACAATTCCACACAATTACTCAGTTTTTAAGTTTTTACCTTTTGTACCATTAAGGCACTTTTTAAATCAGTTGTTTACTGGATATGCCTTCCTTCACTTGAAAGCAATACACACTCTGCAAACCTTACTCATGCACTGAGACATTTAACTGAGAGTATTAATTATAGTGTCAGCTCTTTGGAGAAGAAAGGAACCAAAGAAATGTAATACTTTATTTACTTAGCTTGTCGTTTTCAGTCAGAATATTGAGTCTGGTTTAGCCTGACATTGTAGCCAGATTCTTAACTCAGAAGTGGTCCTGAAGGGATAAGGGGTCAGGTACATTTATTACTTGTTCTCTGGAACAGTCCCTGAAAGGAAATACAGAGAAGGCCAAGACAGATGGAATACAGAGTGTACCTTTTAATCTGATCCAGTAAGGATAATAATTTGTTTTATAGACTCACAAAGAAATAAATGTTAAATGTAAATGCTCCCTTCCGCACCCCAAAATGGATTTTGACTGTTGGGCACTAGAGAAGACAAGAACATTTGCTCTTTGCAATGACATTTTGCTGTTAAAAACAAATTACTGCTAAGGCAAACTTTTAACAACATTGATAGGTAAATGGATTCAGAAACAGCAAATAACATGCATACAGGCCATTGTATTGATGGTGTCTTGTCTCATATATTGACGCACATGAGCAGAAAAAGAAGTATACATCAGTCAGCTAGTGTTCTGTGTGTGTCAGCTGAAAAAAATGGCATGCAATAAGGCAGCACTGAGCTCCATTCATTTCACAGCTACACTGAGAGCTATAGTGCTAAATAATATCACTTGAAGGTATCAGGGCAGTGGTGTAGATGATCCTCCCTACAACTGTAAATGACATAATCTCTCAGGTGATAGGTCAAAACTAACACTGCAGAGCACATTGGAACAGCAGTGATGCCCTGTGGTTAATGCAAACACATAAGACCTGAGGTAATACATTATGCTGAAGGTACACAGCACACCTCTACTGCACACTCCAAATATATAAAGTGCATAAGGTGCTGAAGATACAAGTAGAGATATGGTTTAAGGTACCCAGCAAGGCAGTAAGGCGAGCCTCACACTTCATAAATATATCCGTTACAATGAGATACAATGCTCTGTACTATTGACAAATTTGTTGCATACCTACTGGTACATTGTGTGGACCACCATGACAAGGCTAGAATACATGATTGGGAAGTATAACTGAGAAGCATTCTTATTTTTCTGTCTACATTCAGCATGCCTGTTTTTCCTATAACATTTTCCTTTTAGGTCTTGCAAAACTTGACCACCTAGCTTCTTCCACTGATTGGCAAGCTTCTTTTATTGCCCACATGTTGGTAGGCCTCATCTCCCCTAATCTATTTAATACAGGTGATCCTTTTACTAGGTATTTGCCTTTTGAGTATTTTTCTAGACTGGTAGTTTCAGCAGTTAGTTATTTGTAAGCCATCACTGTTAGCAAGCTCAGAATGTTGTCCTGTTCCCTCTCACCTTGGTAGCTTAGGAACTTTAGTAAAATTAAGCTTCCTATGCCAGACTGTACAAAGCTGCATGCTTTAGCACCTATATCATTACCAGACTGCTATAAATGTCATAGAAATTCAAAGCACTCACTTGTCATGTCTGCATGTAATTCCATGCCCATAATTCCATGCCCAGCAAATCCATCATGTGACAATTCAGCAGCATAGAGCCATCATGTGGTCTCTGAAATGGGTGAGCTGACATCAGGCACATACAGCTCTCTCTGCCCAGCTGCTTTCGGCAGTACCAAGGCCACTGGGGATGATATCAGTACTATACGTCTCCGAGTAAGTCTACTGCCGCCTACCTCATACTCTGTGACTGACCTTATAACAATAAAGTTCTGCCCTCTATTGGGACTCTCTTTCTGGCAGGTGATACAGAAGATTAAGGCTAGGAGCTATTAATGAGCTACTTCCTGTGGTTCAGGACTTCATTCCCTCAGCCTTCATTTGCCTACTGTGTGATCTTGAGCAAGCCACTTAACCCAATAGTGCTTTGGGGAAACTAGGAATTTGGGTTAGCCTCCTTAATTGTTTCCTGCAGTAGATGCTAATATTTATATATGACTATATAAATATTAGCATCTACTGCAGGAAACAGTAGATGCTAATATATATGACTATATCAAGGACAGTAAACATTTTAACCTGCTCTGCAGCAACACTTGCAGCAGCTGTTTAATATTAATGGTGTGCCATGCAGTTGCATCTGCTTACAAAAAGATAGATATATATTGCATCAAAAGTGGTGTAGAGGGATAAAGCCCTGGTTGATTAGTGGCTAAAGCATTTTACAGGGAAGCAGGGAGAGATTTGTCTTATCTTACTGCTGGGTGTGTGGTTCCACTGGCATCAATTGTGATGAACCCCTGTGGAGGTCTGAGTCATCCCATTAGGAGGCATGGGCTAAAATGAGGAACAGGGTTAGGACAAGGCTAAGCTATTGTGGTGGCAGGGTAGCATGTCACATATCCCTATTGCACTCCTTCCCCTCTGACATACCACATGACATACCACATACCATGTCACATGACATACCATATACCATGCATACCACTTGACAAGGCTAAGCTATTGTGGAGGCAGGGTAGCATGTCACATATCCCTATTGCACTTCTTCCCCTCAGGCATATGACATGAGGCCGAAGGAGAAAGGTAACAAGGGTAGGTTCAAAACTGAAAGGAAGATATATATACACATAAACAGGGTGTGTGCGCTGGCATGTTTTTGGAAGGGTGGGTGTTTTTTACACTATTGTCACTGTAAGACTGTATTCTCTTCTACTAGCAGACTTCAGCAACAGTGACGAAATGAAAATTTAGTAGACACTTTATAGATCTCACAGAGCTGTGTTATCACTTATTTTTCCGTGATACTTATTTGCTAAATGAAATACACACCAACTGCATACTTGGTGTGCAGTAAAATTACACTTCTAAAGTCATCTTATACAATTTTTTGTGAATGCAAAGTTGTTTTTTCCTGGTCTGAAAACAAAAGGACTATATCTCTGAATCTTAACTGAAATTTTAAAAGGAACTCTTACCATAAGAATTTTACCCAATTTTAACTTGGGATGTCAAATCTGTACAGGGAAACCATTTTGAGGATTTCTTACTTTTGTCTATACTGTGCTTGAAATAAGAGCTGATTAATTATTTTTTGTGAAGTTCAGTCTTCTGCTCAATCATTGTTTACTGGTACCCAGTTTTTCTCCTTCTCTTGCAGATATGAAGTGACATTTGTGTCCATATGTATCCTGGCACTTTCTCCAATCTTTATTTAGTATGTTACCTTAACTTATTTACAGTATCTCCCTTTGCAGTTTCCCAGTATTACTACTACACTTTTGAATTATTGATCAGATCCATTATTGACTCATTCAGGGTGCCTGTGTCTCATTCACCTCAAATCCAGGGATATATATATATATATATATATATATATATATATATATATATATATATATATATATATGTGTGTGTGTGTGTGTGTGTGTGTGTGTGTGTGTGTGTGTTGTCTGTCACCTTATTTCTTTTTTCCTTGAAAAAAGACTGGGTGGTAAAGGACCCACAAGGCAACCAAATGTAATGTTGCTGCTGATGATGATGATAATAATTAGTAGTAGCAGTAGTGTATGTATTATTTATATACAGCCCTTCCTTCTGTGGTGCCCAACAGACAATTATATAAATATGACAACAGCATTTGCATAATCCAACCAGGAATATCTGATGAGGTTTCGTTTAGAGTTGTCTGCATGCTTCAAGCTTATCACACTTCAAAAAGGGTTGACAGACCCTGGGAAAACACATATAATTGTTGAGAGAATAGAAAGTAGGCTTAGGATTCCTCATACCCTACTCCTACTACTATCAGCCCTCTAGCAAGTATGTGTTCTGTATTTTTTTTTTGTCTTCTGTGATATCCCTCCCATCTTTATTCCACCTGGCCAGGTCTCTCCCTCCTTTCTGCTGTATACCTAAAATGTCATTATATGTTTTAGATATCCCTTCCCCCAACTCCCTTACAGCTTACATTTTTCTTGCCCTCATCACCAGTTGCTTGGCTCTTTGTAGTATTCTCCTCCAGCACTCTGCTCTTCCCTTCCATCCAATGATTGTGTTTCTCTTTTGGCTTTATTCCTTATCTCGCTTTCTATAAAGCCATGCCAACCATCTCTTCTTTCTGCCTTTTTCTCTCTTCCTTAAGCTCTTTTAAAAATATTCGAATATTCCATTTTTGACTCACTCTCATAACATCTTTACATTCCCCAGTTCTGTCTTTCATGCTGTGTGTTAAACTGTTCAAACGTATTTCACTTTTTAGAGTCCTGTTACCTACATGTTGTCAGCATAAAAGGCACTTAGGAGGTATTTATTATGCTATCTGAAGAAAGACAAGAATCTTAATATGGCTAATTAATAATATTCTAACAAGAGAGTGCATATGTTTGACAGTAACATTATTTATATGAGGGTTTCTATTATCCAGAGACAGCCGAGCAAACAGATGATTTGGATGAAGGTCCCAAATCTATTTCATCCAGCTGATTCCCTGATATTTTGAAAAAAAAATTGAAAACAGGGAAGCTGTGAATTACCAAGGTAAAGTAATGTATCACTACCAATGAAAGAGGGAATAGCAATGGTCAAAAGTCCAGGGGGAATCTTACATGGACATTCTTGAATTCCACCAGGGGTTGTGAAAAGGGTAGGAAACAATGATAATTTTGAGTACAGGTGCTATCATAGTTTCTGAAATGTGCCATCTTAAAGTGTTTAATTATAGACATCTTGAAATCGATGACACCTACCACCATTTATTTGTTAAAGTTTTATATTTGTTCCTTCATCAATGGACGTTTTGACCGATACTCTGAGCTAAAAGGATTTATGAGAAAATTAAATTTGCAATTGTTCTTTAAAGACAAAGATGATGGTGCCAGTGTGGTTTCAGAATTTAAAAGAAAAAACACTTTCATTCCTCTGGTTCATTTAGCAGTTAATATTTATGAATATTGTGTGAGAAGGATGAATCAGTTATGGCAAATAATCAGTTAATCATTTTTACAACCTGACTAGAAAATATAAGATGCATTTATGAATTTAGATTCAACAGACTGATCAGGCTTATGAGGCTTGACAAAGGAGACAGTATGATGGTTATGGATAACCTTTTCTATGGCCAGCTGGCTGATGTCAGTCTTGAATGGTCAGTCCAAGTATAAAGTTGTTTCCAACAATGAGATCACAATGTCTTATCAAAAGATTGTTTGAGGAAATATTAAACTGTGGTATGGTTTTCCTTAAACTGTGTTATTATTTGAGTGTTGAGCATCCCATTGTGCCCACAGTTTTTGACATACCCAAGGTACACTCTAATCTTTTAGATCCACCCTCTTAGATCAATAGTTTCAGGAACTGGTTCTGAAATGGAAATGCTTGTGAAACTTGTTGACAGAATTTTAAAGGGGTATTTGCATAATGCTAGATATATTTTAAAAGATTCCTGGGACCTTTTGAAGTGCTTAAAATAATTGTTTTTATTTCAGTATAGAGTGAGTTGTAGTTAGTCGTGATGTTAAGAAGGCTCCCTATTAAAATGTCTACACTTGAAATGTCAAGTGCTGACAAGCTGAAAAAGAGAGACAAAAAAAAATACATGGGAGTAGAGCAAATCTCAAAAATTGCTCTTTTCTTTTAAACTTCTTTTTGCAAGGAAAAACAATCCCACATGCACCCCACCCTCCAATTTGTATTGTCATACCTCAGATAAAAGGGAATATTCTGTTAACTGGCATCTCAGACTTAATATATGAAATATATGAAAGTCAATTATTCTGGCTATTCAGACTCAGTTTTTCAAGACTCAGTCTAACAGATTCCAACATTTCATATGGCTATGATTAAGAAATTATTTTCTGCTGTCCCTCAAAGGGAGGGGATTATATTGGTTTCTTGAGGCTATATCATATTTCAATTTTCTGACAACTGCTGATTTCAGACTATTGGGTTTTAATATAGATATTGTCCTAAAAAATAACTTAATTTGTTGAAAGAGAGTACCATTAGAAAAAAAAATGAATGAATATCTCCTTAGCTGAAGGTGTCTCAGACAAGTAAATGTAAATTAGATAAAAATTCTGAGAACACCACCACAGAACGCTAAATTTAAAAACAAGTCAATTTAATAATACTGGAGCACAACATAATGTAAAAATAGCAGTAGCAATTGCCAAAGGACGAAAAGTGCTTTCAGCTATAAGCCTTACTCAGTTCTTACAATTCCTTTGGTTAAACGTGGTAGTTTTAAGAGATATATTGCACCAATCAGCAGTGTTATTTCATCAGGCGCCTTCAGATTAATCCAATTCCCATATATAGAGGTGGTGACAAGCACTAGGTACAATTTAACCAATAGTTAAACGTCTGTTTTTTAATATTGGCTTAAGGGGGATCAAAGCATTCAACCCCGGTGGTTTATGTGCTTTCAAGTTCATAATCCATTTGATCTCACGAGTTTCAGTTAATTTCTTCCTGTCCCCTCCCCTTAAGTTTTGCTGGACAAGGTCTATCACTTGAAAAGACAAGTATGAGTAGGAGAACGTTTAACAGGACCTGCCAAACTATTCTGCAAATCAAGATGAGCTATATCCATTAGATGCCTGAGGATACGATCTTTTAAACATTGATCCATTTTCCCTACATAAAAGGCTAAGCATTGTATACAGGTAGCTAAGTACACTAAATGTTGGCTGTTACATGTAGCAGATACCCAAAAATAATATTGTCTGCCAGCATTGGGATGCTTAAATGTAGGAATGGAGGTAATGTGTTGGCAGGCTTTACATCTCCCACACTTTTTGGTTCCCAGTGAGGCTGAAACTGGTTTATTCGGATGACCATTCTTATTGCAGAGTAATCTTTTTAAGTTCTTTTTATTCTTGTATATAAATATTGGTTAATCACCAGCCAATCCTCTGATTTTCTCATCCTCCAACAAAATGGGCCAATACTTTCTGATGACATCACATATCTGTTTGTTGTCTGAACTATAAGTAAGAACACAGCTCATTTGCTGAGTTGCTTTTATCTTACTGGTCATACCCTCTTTTGATTCTGATGAGGACTGATGATAATAAGGGCACCCTTTTGTATTTCTCAGTATATTGGGATCTGTAGACATGGTCAGATCTTTTTCATTATAGCCTCATCTACGAAGATGTCTTTTCAACAGTTCACACTCCTCTCTAAAAGTATCTTCTTCCATACATAGTCTGGAGAGCCGCATCATTTGGTTCTCCATAATGTTCTTATAAATATGCTTTGGATGCATACTTTGACACCTATGAACAAGGTCTAAGAACTGAGATACATCGCAAGGACACTTGGAGAAATCATTATTTGCACCATCAAAGTATGCATCTGGAGCATATTTATAAGAACATTATGGAGAACTTATTCATTTGACATAGCTTTATATGTTAGGCAGAGATCACCTCTGAGTAGGCGATATACGATGGAGTAAAGCTGGAGTTTTTTGAGACAGTCTGCGTAGGGCATCTGTTTGAGGCCAGTAATCGTGTTTGTGAGGTATTTCTGTGGCCTTTCCAGTTGTTGTAGATATCTTGTGGGGTACATACCAAAAGGGGCGCTGTACTCTATAATGGGTCTAATGCGTGACGAGTAGAGGGGAATAAAAACCTCTTTTTTCCTGGATGAGAAACCTTTTGTGATGAGGTGTGCCACATAGAAGGATTTCCTGCCTATTGTGGCAATGTGATTATCAAAGGAGAGACTACTGTCCACCTGAGTTCCAAGGTCTCTTATCACACTTTTGGTGTTAGACAACCACCTATGTGGTAGCTCATGGGTACAGAGATTTTACCAAAGGGGATGACAATGCACTTTTTGGCATTGAGCTTGAGGCTATGGCATTGGCACCAGGCATCTGTCTCAGTGAAGCCCTTTTGTAGGATGTCCACATCATTAGGAGTTTCAATTATGGCTCCTAGTTTGCAGTCATCTGCGAACTTCATTAGCCAAAAACCTTCTGTGTTAGCCTGTACTTCAGAAAAGTAGATACTAAAAAGGAGAGGACCCAGGACTGAACCCTGTGGTATTCCACTTGTCACTGGTCTGAAGTCGGATTGGAGTCTGCTACTTTTGCAGTGTGGGTTCTGTCAGTGAGCCAGTTGGCAACCCATCTTGTGACATAGAGATTTATACCTAGTTTAGTGAGTGTATCTATAATTCCACAGTGGGGGATGGTGTCAAACACCTTGGCGAGATCTAGATAGGCTATGCGAACCACCTTATCCTTGTCTACGGCTTTGGTGACTGCTTCAAAGAAGTCTATCAAGTTTAGAAGACTTGATCTGCCTTTTACAAACCTGAACTGGGTGGGGTCCACAGTTTAGAGATTAACAATGTCTTTGTTTATAAGTTCCATGATAATACATTCCATGGCCTTGCAGACCAGGCTCATTAGGCTAATGGGATGGCAGTTCCCAGGGTCTGTGGTGGCTTCCCCTTTGTGGAGTGGGATAATTGTTGCTGTGGACCATTCAGTGGGCACAAAGCCTGAGGTGAGTCTATGATTGAACATGGTGCCTAGGTGGGGTGCCAGTTCATTCTGTAGTTAATTTAGAATGCAGCCTTGGATGTTGTCAGGTCCCATGGATGCTGTGTTCTTGGCTTTTGAGAATGTGGTTTTTACCTGTGCAGCCGTGATTACAGGAACTTTGCATTCTTCCGGTATAGAGATGGGCCCTTTAGAGGGTGAGAGGGGGGTAAAGTTATCACTGAACCTATCTGCCAGGATGTTGGCAATATCAGTTGGATCTGTATATTTAGTGCCATTGTGCTGCAACACAAAGCAGATCTGAGTGTTGCCATTGAGATTCTTGACATAACTATAGTATGCTTTGTGGTTGTCTTTAGAATCAGTGGCGATTTTGTTTTTGTGACTAGCTTTGGAGGATTTTATGAGGGATCTCAGCTTCTTACTGAGGCTGACCAGGGAGTTCCTCTAATTATGGGATTTTACTCTTTTTTGCAATAGTTTATTTCTTCTGTTGTAGAGTTTGTTCATGGCAGGGGACCACCAGATTGGCTTCCTTTTTTTGGAGGATAGCATCTTGGTTCTGTTAGGGATGGCATGATCCATGCACTCGTGTAAGTGCTTATAAAGTGCATTTGTGTAGGATTCAGCAGTCATACCTCTATTGTCCGTCTGCATGGGTGTCATGAAGTTTGCCACTTCTGTCTTAAGAAGCATGAAGTGGGCTTTGGAGAAATTTTTTACAGTAGTTTCCCCTAATGGGGGGGGGGTGGGATGTGGATGTCTAGGCTGATTAGCTTGTGGTCGGATCTGACTAATGAGGAATTGGCCTCTGGTGTGGAACACCAGTCGCCCATGTTGGTAATGACCAGGTCTAGGATATTGCTGCCCCTGATGGGGGTGGGGATAAGTTGATCCAAGGTACTGGAATTTCTGAATTCCAGAAAACGTTGAGCAAAAGAGTTGGTACATGAGTAGTTTTCCCAGTTAATGGTGGGGTAGTTGAAATCGCCCATTATTATGGTGTTGGGTTGTACCGTAATATTTTCCAGTGTATCAAGAAATGAGGAGTGGGAATCCTGGGACATGGTGGGGGATCTGTAGCAAGTTACAATTTGGATTGCTGTCTTGCCCAGAGTTAGTTGCACTTGGATAATGTCGGACGCATTATGCTGAGCAACGAGCCTGGAGGTGTGGATATCCTTAAGGAATATGGACACACCTCCACCTTTAGTGTTTCAGTCCAGGTTAAGTGGCCAAAAGGTGTGGTATGAATTATAGCCTGGTAATGCAGGGGTGCACTCTGGAGTCCTGAACCAGGTCTCTGTCACTGCACAGATATCGATGTTCTCCATTTTAAGGAGTGTCTCGAGTAAATGTATTCTGAGGTTTAGACTTCTAGCATTGAGTAGCATTACCCTCAGATTTTGCTTGCTTGAACCTGTTACAGTGGTGAATATGTCATTTGAACATTGCCTAAAAAAAGCACTATAGGGGTGGCAAGAGCCTTAGCCAGTATCCAGAATCCCAAGGGCGACAGGTGCAGGCCATCTCTGGCAAAGCATCATGGTCTGTCGATCATGTCATCCCAGGCAGACAAATACTGGATCCCCTTAGAATGACACCAGAAGCTAAGCCAATTGTTGAAGTCAATCATTTTGTCCTCTGCTGTGGTGTAATTCTGGGTGATGGCAGGATGCTACTTAGGGCTAGAGTCATACCTGCCTGGGCTAGAGGATCGGAGAGCTCCTCCATGTTCTATCAAATTTGTCTGACAAATCCATATAGGAAATTTTTGAAAGGAAAGGACAAAAATTTTGCTCACCTTATTTTAGGTTGTTGAGATACTTTAGATTCACAGGAGCAACTTATTATAAGCACATCAACGCATTTTGAGAATGTTTGTGAAATTAGTTATAGTGTTGATTCAAATGCAATTAAAGAGGTGTTATACAAACACTGGGACGATTTTTTTTTCTGATGATGATTATCCCTGATTTGATGATGACAGAACCAACTTTTGTTTAAAAGAACAAAACTAACTTAAAAAGACATTTGAGAACAACAGATTTATAAATGTACCTGTTTTTGTTACAGCAGTACTTACTAATGAGGCAGGTTTCCTTCTATATAATAGATTTTGTTACATTTCTTCTGTAGTTTATTTAGCATGCTGCAAGGCATTTTACTTTTGTAAAAAGGGAAACTATTTAAAAGTGAGAATACACCAACATTCTTAACGTATTTTTGAAAATGATATAAAAATGCCTGTGCAAGGCACACTACAATTTGTTTTAGTTTTAGTTTTTTTTTTCTTATTTTGTAAAAAGGTGATCATAATTAAAGAGAAGGAGACTGAAAAGCGTCTTTTCATTTCATATGAAAAATGTCATAGTATTGCACTTCTTTCTTAAAAGTAAAAAAAAAAAATCACTATATTATATATATATATATATATATATATATATATATATATATACACACACACACACACATATATATATATATATATATATATATATGTGTGTGTATGTGTGTGCATGTGTGTGTGTGTAATAAAACAATCAAACATTGATACAGTCTCCCTTCATGTTAGAAACACATCACCCACAAATTTGTTTATAAAAACTCAGTTTATCTAAGAAAACATTATTTTCTGAGAATAAATATTCTCTTTCCCATGTATTCATTACCGTGTTTGCATACATGTTAGCTACTGGAGTCCCCATGGCTAGACCATTTTCTTTTATGAAATATTTTTCTTGAAAAATGGAAACACTGTTAATTAACACTATATGTATTAATCACAGATAGCATTAATATTTGCATGTTCAAATCTTGGGTCATTACTAATATGTTTTCTTACTGATTCTATAATCAACTCATTTGGTATTGATGTAAATAATAAGTAAACATTTAGAGTGGCAAAGTAATATTCAGCCACTTTATTCAAAATATGTCGTTCAGTGGTTCCAAAAAACAAATTAATCTTTTATGTAACTTACAGTACTGATTGATGTTTTTTTTAAGTTTAAATTCCACGTACCTTAGATATAGGTTCAGTTAAATACCCACATGCTGAAGTGATAAGTCACTTGAGTGGATTAGAGAATTATGTATTTTAGGTACTCCATAAAAATGGATATTTTTGGAAAGGGAGTATAAAAGTAATTCAGCATACCCAATGTAATTTCTCTGTTCAAATGCATAATATAAACAATAGTCACTTCTCTTTTATTAATCTTTCTATAATTTAATAGCTCTGTTGGCATCATTAATTTTGTAAAAATCTGGATTCAAAGCTACCAGCCCCCTCCTTTATCTGCATTCTTAATGACAGCGTGTTCATTAACTAGAGTTTGTAAAGCTATTTTTTCTTCATTAGTCAAATTGCAATACATTTTATTTTGCTTTTTTAGCATAAAGATTATATAGTTCATGTTCATATGCAATTTCAAATGCTTGCACTAATAGATTGCTTATGAGGAAAAAATATTCCCTTTTTTTCAAAACATGCTCTTTAATAACATTTCTGTAACCATATATAATTTTCAAAGTTAGCTGATGTGAAAAGCCTTGGTTCTTTAAGAGTTTGTGATATAGACATATTACCTGCTAGTATAAATGACAGTCCTTTATTCAGCAATGCTTGTTCACCTGCTCTCAGAATATGGTCCAAAAGATTAAAAACAAGATGATTTCCATTCATTGTCTGGACCAACTCCTCATCCTGGGTTCCTGGTTGTTTCCGCCTGTTCTCCTTTGCTAATTTTGCCTGCTGTTGTGTTGCTTGTTCCTTTGGAATAATGAAAAATGTGCCGGCTGCATTACTGGATACTCCAAAGGTAATGCTAAATTATCTCAAAAACTCAAAAAATAAAGGCAAGAAGCATACCATTAGCTAATCCAACAAAAGAAAATGAAGTCATCACCAAAACAATTTCTTTTGTGAATATTTTTTACTGCAGTGTTACCTGGAAAATAATACACTGTACATGTTTGTGAAGCACTGTGCTACTGACATTCAATTCAAACTCCTCATATCAACCAGAGTCACCTGCTAGTATGCTCTCTGTGATGTATCATATTCCTTTTTACTGGTAGGCATACCTTTCAACCTTTTAGCAAAAAAAAAAAATCATGACAAAGCCAAAAATATTGGGGGCGGAGTTAAAAGGATAACTGTGTTTGTAATAGGAAGCATTTTCTGGAGGCTTTGATGTCTGAAACTCAAACTTCTGTCATTATTGAGGTGCTTTAATCCTCACTGATTTTCCATAAAACCTCAGGTTTTATGTAGGTGCAGACCAAAAATATGAGGCAAAAATCTAGACATTCTGCAAAAATCTGTGCAGTTGAGAGGTATGCTGGTAAGCTGTTCATCAACCATGTATTCTGAAATTAAATTTGAAAAACTATATATATTTTTTTTAATACAGCTGTATGTTGTACTTATTCAAGCTAAAACATTTCACACATTTATAATAGGAAACAAACCACATAAAGCAGTTAGCTAAATAAGTAAATAATTCGTCCCTGGTTAACTCTGACCACAAGTCATTTTCTTCTCTATCAGAACTAGTAGTACCTTCAGCATGAAAAACTTACTTTCACTTGTAGAAGACCAATGATAAACGTCCAACAATCCCGTGCAAATAGGCCCATCAGAGAGGGCTGCTACATTCACCTCTGACATTCACCGTCGCCTAAACAGCTTCAAAGAAAACTAAAGGCTCCAAAGGAAGAGATGAAATCAGTGAGAGAATGGGAGTAGCACCGCTGGAACTCTACTTATCCTCATGTTTTAATGAGTACTTTCAAGTGGTGGGCTCGGTTTTTACACATCTCACCAAGACAATACTGATATGTAAACTGTATTTTATATACAATGGAGAAGAGTAGGTCAAAAAAAAAAGACTAGATGCAAAAATCCCACAGTAAAAAGTATTGACTCCGAGTATATGCACTGGTGCCAAGAGTAGAAATAAGGGCAGTGCAGATTCCCACAGAAAATAAACATTCTTACCATAGGGCACAGGATTAGGTCATGCTGAGGGCAAGGACAACCACCCACTTGTAAACAGTCGCAGTTGTTGTTGTGTCTTTCGGCTTTTCCCGGTTAGGGGTCGCCACAGCGGAACTCCGGTCCGCTAATGATTGGTAGTTGATTTTTACGTGCCGAGTTACCAGCCCTGACACACAACCTTCAACGAAGGTGCGCCCATTCACACATGTCTCCACGCAGAAGACGCTCTAGCTGAGAATCTTACTGTGAGGCGACAATGCTACCGCAGCATCACCACCGCAGATAGACTTGTGAACAGTAGCAGTATATCCCCTAAAAATGAGAATCAAAATAAAAGGCATAGGACAATAAAACAGACAATTCTTTATGAAATAAATATCATCTATTGTTACTATTGCAGAGCTAACCCAGAGTATCCCCACACAAGATGTACAGAAAAAGTGAGAGAGAAAACAGGAAAAAAAATACTTGTGCAAAAAACTGTTAAAAGCCTCAGATTATCATTTAAGATAATTAATGCAACAGACTAGAAAATAGCATAAAAAAATAAACATTGGGCAACTTGTAAAAGTAAATGACAAAAGAAGTGAGACAAGATGAAGACTAAAAAGCAGAAGATAATAAAAGTTATTAAAAAGGAGCAAGGGCATGGAAAAGAAAAAGAGGTCTGATATGGAGTGACATTTAACAGAGAAGAAATGCAAACTAATCAATATAAAAATGCAACTCCAAAAATATTTAGAGATAAATACAGGCAAAATAAGTTCACAAAGGTAGAATGCTACTGAAAAAAAGGTTTAATGAGGAAGAAATTAAACAAACAGAAATTGAACTGATAGACTATCTGAGAAGTGGATAATTAGCGTTGAAGCCCCAAACAGGCAATTTCATAACATGATGGGCCAATGAGCTCCAGGTGGAGGAGCAGCAGATGGAGAAGGATGCAACTGAAGAAGATATGTCTCAGGATGATGGATGATGTTCTGGAACCATCTTAGATTTGCATGAAAGTTGCACTAGAATTGCACAGCAATGAAAAAAGCAGGAAATAGAGAGCATAAAAGATGCTCTCAATCTCAGAAAAAATGATCTAAAGGAAGATCTGCTTGATTTAATAGAGCTATGCAAACACATTAAGATAGATGAAAGAAATAGATTACATAAAGTGAGTAAAAGCCATAATGTTAGAAGACTGATGAAACAGATGAACACAGTAACTAGAATGTGATGTTCCTCCTTTGGGCCACTGATCAAGGAGCCTCAATCCTTACCACTGACACCAGTGGGGAATGTTCACTGAAGAAAAAAATAGACACATATTGTATTTTTAGCTGCAGCTGTCTGCACCAAGTACAATTTCCCTCAAGAACACACGAGGAATGCACCCGCAATTCCTGGAACCCAGCTTTCTCTCCAGGCACCAAATAAAACTCCCCACTGACCACTACAGAGCTGAGTCCTTAGCCGGGTGTAACAAACCAAATCCTCCACCACACACACACACACACACACACACACACACACACACACACACACACACACACACACACACACACACACACCTCCAACCAGACTATAAGGCAGATTCTCTTCCACCAAAACACCAGAAGCCAGCTACTTTAAGGTTCTTATAATGGTCCCAGATTATACTTAGTTAAATTAATATTTATACAAATGGCAGTGTTAACCAAACAGCAAGACTTTCAGGATTGTGGAGTCACAGTACACTAAATAAATGCAAGTACTCTCAAAGGTTAAACATTTTCTAGAAGACTGGCCACAGTAAAGGGTTTAGATATATTTAATAATAAATAATAACATAATAAAAAAGGAATTTGACAATACTACCTATTTTCAATTTACAATAAACACCAAAGTTTCAATCACAGGAAATATAAAAACAACACAGATGGAAAGACTCAGACAGATACAGAAAAAATAACAGTTATCTAATCTCACTATATTTTCTTAACTGACTGAGGAATTACTGTTCTCTAGTTACCTACTAAAGCAAGGCAAGATGAAAGTGGATGGATGTCTTGTCAAGTCCAACAATAGGGAGAACTTATCACATCTCCTAGTTGTATTCAAATAAAATTTCAGTGGTGGCTACAGAATAACATCACATTGGTCACCTGACCTTGTAGTTCCCATAATACCTCCTCACTAGAAACTGAGCCTGGACCTGACACTGATGTTTCACAATACACACATAGAACTTTAGCTAAGGTTTATCAGAGCATCTGGAGACTGTAAAGCAATTCCAAAACTTTTACCATTCCTGCAGAGACTAATAAGCAATTCTCTGCCACCATAGTGTATCAATTAGTTCATCACTAAGGGCAATAGAGCAGGCTCCCATTCCAGGCATTTCCACATATATTGTGTCTCTGGCTGCATTCAGACCTGTGAGATAAAATCTTTATGGCCTAAACCAAGTAATTTAATTTCAGGCTATTTTTCTTAAGGTTAGCTGGGCTGAGCTTAACCCCTTCCCTTCAGGTATACACTATTAAAATATATACATGTCATCAGTTACAACAATACAATCTGACATACATGTATATTTCTTTTCTGTCCAACAGGACTCACTGTTGATACATTTTTAACACAAGCAACTTTACAAATCAGTTTGATATTCAAATAACATATAATTCTTTACAAAACTCACGCTAGCTATGCTGGCATATGTTACACATGCACTGTCCTACTTCCCTTCACACAGCTGGCACCACCTCATGTCGGCACATGGACTATTAATTGAAATTCATGTGCTACAACAAATTGGAAGGTACTAATGAGAGCAGGGCAGTTAAACTAACAAAGTGTTAACATAAAAACTAACAAAGGCAGGGAACAAGAATGCTACCATGGAATGTCTGACTAGTGGAAACTATAAAACACCTAATGCAAGAATTCAAAAAAGGAAACAGATAATCGAAGACCAATGTAATAAAAGCAATACACAATACTAAAACAAATCAGGATTTCTCATGCACCTTTTCAAATAACAAACTAAAAATATAGCCACTGCTGGAAAAACGTAGAGGGCATATCGGCAAATATAAAGAAAAAAATGCAGAAGCAATTCATCGATGACCCAGAAGGTTTTTCAGAGAATTTGAAAACAAAAGCAACACCACCTAAACAAGAAAAAATGGTACATTTTGGAGGCACATTCATGAAGACTCTGCTGAACATAAAGAAGCTGAATGGATAGAGTTGAAAGAGTAAGAAACTCGAATATAGATGGTATGGAATGTGTAGAAGTAACAGACATAGAAATTGAGACAAAATTAATAAAAGCTCCTACCTAGACCCTGGGACCAGATGCAATACCTAGCATCTGGCTGAAGGCATCATCTTTACATAAAAAATTATCATTGAGTAAAAATTATTTACATGCACATCCCAAACAGACACCAACATGTTCAACAACGAGAAAAAGCATACTCCTCCTTAAGAATGAACCTACAAGCCTTACTAAAAATCACAGAGAAATGACATGCCTTCTAACAATATATACATTATATACTAGTATTGATGCAGATAGAATTTATAGTCATTTAAAAATTCAGTCATGGCAATAAAATACAATTGTAATAAAAGAAACTAATATGGAAAAAAGGGTAATTTTTTTTAAACAAATTTATAATAGAGAGCTGTAAAAGGAGAATAATCTAAGTATGTCATGGAGAGATTAGAAAAAAAAGGATTCAAAAGCATCCTATGTTCCTGAATTATGGGATGTTTACAGATCTGTAGGATATACCCTACATTAAATAAATACACTGCACAGACTTTGAAACACTGGCAACCCACTTTATAGATGAGTCATGATAAATGACCAATTAATATCCCAGGGATAATAATTCAAAGGGCATAGCCCAACATGATTCTTACCCCTGGTTTTCTGTGTTCTCCTTCACCCATTAAACACTATACTTAGACTAGGCCATGTATACACCTTAATTTCCAGAAAACATCCTTGTTCAAAGATAACTCAGCTACTTTTTGTGGATGACTTAAAATTGTATAGGAGTATCTAAAAAAACTACAAGGTTTAAAATGCTTTCAGATGATTCAATAATGAGATCTGGTCTTGATAATGTGAAAAAAGCAACATTTATAGTTGAAAAGAACAGGAATGTGATATAAAGGAACTTGAACAAGAGGGTGTGTATAAATATTTGGAAAAAGATTAAAAGTCAGCAGTGAAAAAAAAAACTGTGAACAAAACTTGGTAAGGAATAGTTCAGAAGTTAATTTTTAAAACTGTCATGGCATAAAGTTCAATCTATAAATTGATTCACTTTTCCAGTTTTTATCCACTGGCCCCAGACAGCACTGAACCAATTGGATAAAAAAGCAAGAAAAATGATTCATACTTATCAAGTGCTATATAAAAACTAATGCATGCCAATATTATATATCCCTTGTTATGAAAGCAGCACAGGTCTCCCCAAGACCTCTGTAAAGGTCTACAGTACTTGAACTGTCTACGTATGTGTAGGCATCATTGGATCCAAAAACTCTGAAAGTCCAAAACCTTGAAAAGAAGTAATCTAAGATGACATCATTTGTTAGTTTAACAGAAGCATTTCAAAAAGAAGTGTGAATATAAAGTGAATCAAACCAGAAATATAGGTGAATCTGTCTGCAACTGAAAGTGCCTAAAAGCAAAAACAAAAAACAAAAAAGAGTATGAAGAACAGGATGAGAAGAGGAGGAAAGAAAAATGTAAAGACAAAAATTGTAGTGACAAGTACAGTAATCTGCAGTAGCAATCATATGTTGACCAAGATTTTGATTTATTTTATTTATTTATTTATTTTATTTAAGTTTGATGACCAGGGAAGTCCACTGGGCCAAGAAGAGCCTGTTGTTTTCAGTGGAGGCCCGGGGAGAAATGGTCCACAATAATTGCAAGTTACCTTTCATATGTTACAAAAGGACATAGTTCATACAGCTAATTAAACATTTTCAGATAAGCTCTATGATATTTGCAATTGGCTTGTCACAATGTTACATAAATGAAAATACATAATTCAATACAGAAATTTCAACATTTACATAAAGTGAATATTTTTGTTATAAACTCAATTGTAGGTTTAACATTTCAAAATATATAGCTACTAGCCATTAGTAGGTTAGGAAAATATTATGCATGGAGAGGGTAATAGTATAATTGAGACTGGAGAGTATATTACAATAGATATTAGAGAGAAAATTAGTTTTTGGTAGGGGAAGGATTGTTTTGAATGGGATGAAGTAATAGTAGAGATAGTTGGATGAGTCAGTGCAAAGTGGAATGAGGGGGGGAGAGGTTTAAGTTGGAGCATGGCAAGGGCATTCCCATTTGGAAGAAAGATGAGAGAGCAGCTAAGATTTGAAATTTGTATGGTTAGGTAGGTTGCATAGTTGTGTGGGGAGAGAGTTACACTGTTTAGCTAAGGAGTGGGACAGCAGTAGATGGCCTGGAGGTCATGCAGGTTTGTGGACCTGAAGGAGATTTTATTTTTTGGATCTGAGTGAGCGGTTGGGAATGTAAGGTTTTAAGGAAATAGCGAGAGCTGGTTAGTTGGCAGGTTTAAAGATGAGCTTGTGGGCAATGGTGAGTTGTATATAACTGAGATAGTTGGGTAGTTCAAGCCAGTTGAGCATGAGGAGGGAGTGGCAGTGGTGGGATGAGTTTTTTGAATTGGTTGTAAATTCGGAGAGCATGTGGTAGCAGGATTCAAGTTTGGACCGAAGGCCAAGATGGAGATTGGTGAAAAGAGGGGCACCATACATAAGGGAAGGGAGTAGGAAGGTGGATGCAAGACTATGACAGGTAGAGGGGCTTAGGAAGCATTTGTGCCTGTAGAGGAGACCTAACTTTTGGTGGGTTTTCTTGATTGCAGAGTGGATATGGGTGTCAAATTTTAGTTCTTCATCAATAATGATGCCAAGAAGCTTAGTGTTGGGAACAATTTCAAGAAGGTGTTGTTTTGGCTCTGTATGGTGAATGTGGATTTGTCAATGGAGTTTTTGGTGGGGGAAAAAACATTAGTTTGATTTTATTTGGATTTTGTGTCAGATGGTTAGACTGCATCCAGGTTTCTGTTTTGGAGAAGGCTAATTGGGTTTTTACTAGGAGCTCAGAGAGGGAGAAAGCTAAGCAGATGATTGTTGAGTCATTTGCATATTGAATGATAGATGAGTCTGGGATGGTTTGGTGAAAGTTGTTAATGAATAGGATAAAGAGAAGAGGGCCAAGAAGAGAACGGGACACCGGTGGGTGTGGGAAGGAAGGGGGATGTTTTAGTTTTCCATTGGACAGCTTGTTGGCAGTTAGACAAGTAACTGGAAAACCAGGCAATGGTAGTGGGAGAGTGGTGTAGGGTGGAGAGTTGAGATATAAGTCGGGTGTGTGAGATGGTGTCAAAGGTCTTTGACAGATCTAGGAATAGTGTGGATACGAACTTGCCTGAGTCACGTTCGAGGTTTATGGTTTCAAGAAAGGAAAGAAGGGCAGTCATGCTGCTATGGCCAGGACGGAAACCATGTTGGGTAGGGGAGAGGAGATTGTTTAGTATTAGGTGTGCCGTGAGTTGTGCTTCCATTGTTTTCTCTAGTATTTTAGAAAGAGGAGAAAGGATGGCACTAGGTCTGAAGGTGGTGGTATCAATATTTTTGCTACCTTCGTGGAGAGGGATGATGTAAATATGGCGCCAGATAGAAAGGAATTATGATTCTTGTATGGATCTTTTTATAGGACTAGAGATGGTATAGGTAATGCTGTCTGCAGATTGTTTGAGGAAGGTGGGTGGAAGGCTGTTGGGGGCATTGCGACAGGGTTTGAGTTTGAGGAGAAGTCTTTTTATAGTGCTTGTGGGGATGGGCTTGAGGCAAAAGGATGTGGAGAAGGTTGATGATTGGGGTGGTGGTTGGGCCAGGAGGGGGTGGTGGTGGAGGAGGGGTGTGGGAAGGAGGCTGATAGTTTAGCTATGCAGTCTATGAAGAATGAGTTGAACTGGCTGGCTGTTTCAAGGTTGGAGAGGTTGGGGTCTGGGCAGGGGTTTTCTTTGCGGCTAGCTGCAGCATGGATGAGATGGAGTCCCAGAATTTTTTGTGATTTTTTGATTGCAAGAACTGGAGTTTGGAGCAGTGGGCTTTGCAGTTTTTAATCATTTTTTTTTTGTGGAGTTTTGTAGTTGCTTATACTCTAGGGTTTTTATGTTTTTGATATTGTTTCCATTTTTTGTCCCTTTGGTGCAAGGCTAGTTTAGTATCTTTTGATAACAATGGGCAGGGATTGGTTTTGATGCAGTTGGTTTGAGGGGGGACCTGCTGATTGAGCAGGGTAAGGAATGAGTGTTTAAAGTACAAATTGGCATCATCTAGAGGAAGGGTTTTTAGAGGGGACCAGTCAGTATGCTTTAAGTATTTGGAGAAAGTTAGTTGGTTGAAAGAGGAGAGGTTGTGGGTTTGGATGCAGCGCTGTTGTTTATGCAGTGGAGATGGGAGATGGTCGGCTGGTAGGTAATCGCTGAGAGGATCAGGTAATGTTCCGGCTTTGTCTCATGAATAGTTAATAAAAGATAAATTTAAACCAAAAGATGAAAAGCTAATATCGATGGCTCAAGACAGTGGGTTATATACACACTGGTTTATATAGTCTACTAAAAAGGTATGAGAAAAAGATAAAGACACGTTCTGTAATGCAGATCTGAAAACAACCGCAAATCTTGATCTGAAGTAGTTAACATCATTCGATCATCAACCTGTGGGTTACGGATCCGACACAGATCCGAGCCGGCAGCATACCAAGCAAAAAGATCCGAGCTCCAAGCTCCTTCCCCTTACCCATACTACACTGCAACCTCCTTCCAATCCCCAGATCTCGTTTGCCGCAGCTTTGCCAAGCACGGGATTCTTCAAGCTCCAGGCAAGTGTAGCATCTTTTACTACAAACTTTCTCTTTTAGCCCAGTTTTTTGTGTGTGTGTGTGTATGTATTTTAGTACCTTTTGTCGGGTTTCCATTCTCTCTAGCCTTTATCTCCTCCTTCACCTTTGGTAATTGTCCATCCTTTAGTAGGCCCCTTTTCCCTCTTTCAGGTGCGCGCGTGTGTCTCTTTGTGTGTTTTTCTAGTATGGCTGAAAGTCATAAAGTGACTTTTTCCAAGTGCTCTGATTGTGGCCATAAGCTGACGCCAGTGGATGGTCACACTCAGTGAGTGATTTGCTTGGGGGTTCCGCATTTTCTTCGGGCTGCCAGATATGTGCGGCCTTCAACCCCGAAGCCTTTCGCGATAGGAGGAACAAGCTGATTCTGGCAGGTCTTCTACCCATGGAATCAGCTTCTTCTCCTTCCCTCTCTGTAGTGACAGCCGTGGCTGCAGCTGCCCAGCCAGCCGGCCCTCTTCCCCTGTCTGGGACTCACCCTCCCACTTTGTCTCAGGGAGAACAAGAGGCCAAGAAAGATAGAAAAGAGAGAAGGGAGAGAGAGAGAGAGAGAGATAAAGAGAGAGAGAGAGAAAGAAAGAAAGAAGCCGCAAGCGGCAGGCCAAACTGGACCCCTCGGCCTCTCCCGCTAAAGTTGTCTCTTCTCCATTGAGAGTTTCCAAGCCTTCCTCCCCTCAGCTCTGTTCACCACGTTTCTTCCCAGAGCTGGAAGAGGAGACCCAACCAGCCTCAAGGTCATTGTCACGTCGGCCTTCCTGGCCGGCTTCGGTGGCTTCCTCCAGGTCTACCCACAGCATCTCGGAGGCAAATATGGACCGGATGATGAGTCGATTCTTGTAAACTCAGCTGCAGATGGGAGTGTTGCTGCCTCCCCCAGTAGTTCAGCTCTACTGTTCACCCTGATAGCTCCTTCTCTGATCCACCACCGGATTTCAGAGTCTTCGGGGGTTGGCGCCAATGATTATCACTACCTCGACGCCGGCCATGCCCTTGAGTTTATCAGATCCGCTTCTGGATCCAAGCTCTCAGAGCCGAGAGCTGGGCATTGGATCCAGGGGGTGAATGTGTTTTTGGCTGCTTTGCAGTTGGAGCACACCATCCTCTCGGGTCCAATCGATTTGGCTCCGGCACAGATCCTCTCATCGGATCTGAGGGTCCCAGCCACCTGTCTTAGAGAGGCCAGTTCCCCTTCAGCATTCGACATGATGGAGAAGGTTCTCTCTAAATGATTGAGACCCCTCACACTTTCCTCAGGGTCTGCCCTGGTCTCCCTCGCAGCTCAGTTTGTCCCCCATCATCCAGTCCCCCCAGGGACAGCCTGTGTCATTGATGCCCCAGCCAGTTCCCCTGGAGGAACATGAATCTATTGGTGAGCCCCCCTTGGACAGTCCCCCCTCGGAGGTCCCTCACAAATGACTGTGCAAAAGGAGGCACTTGGACTCCCCTGAGTCCCTCACGAAGGCTACTGATTTGGAGGAAGGGGAGGGTTTCCCCAAATCACCTCCTGATGATGTCTCCTTTGGAGACATTATGGAAATACTCCACCAAAGGGGGGTTGTTCCACCCAAAAACCCTCCTCACATGATTCGGTATTCCTGGAGGCGTTTGACACAGGCCCATCTACCTCTTGGATGTCCGCCCCAGCCAACCCCCAGGTCGACCTGATTACCACCAGGGCATGGAAGGAGCCAGACACTGTAGAGCCAATACCCAGAAGGCCCAATAAGGTTCTTAGTCCCCCTGCAGCCAGAGCTTTGTGGAGCAAGGGTTCCCCAGTTGATGCCATGGTGGTGGCGGCGGCCACCAAAAAGGAACTCTCCCAAGAAAGTTCTTTGGTCCATCCCTCTGACAAGGAATCTCGGGCAATGGACCGTATTGGAAAGCAGACTTTTTCTTCAGCTACCTTCTCTATAAGGGTGCTGAATTACTTGGCGCATGTAATCAGACTGCAGTGGAACCTGGTTAAAGGGTACACTGAGTCTCCCCCAGAGTTCATGTCGGCCGGGGATAAACGGACTTTGTCGGCTCGTATGGCCACTCTCAAGTCAGTGTCTAATACTTCTATGTGGCTACTTTCCCATGCCACGGAGGGAGCCGCTAGAGCTAGCGGGTCCGGTATTGTCTTAAGGCATCATGCCTGGCTTTCAACTTTGCGATTTCTTTGAACCCTTCAAGGCATCCTTCGCGAATGCACCCTTTAACGTTTCGACCCTCTTTGGGAAGACCGTCCATGAGATGCTGGTCCAGAGTGAGAAAGACGGGAAAACGCTGTCAGCCATCGGAATCTGCTTCTCTGCCCCTTAAAGGTTCTTTTCCAGGAATCAGCGAGGGCAGAAGAAGATGTGGTTCCGGAAATCTCAGCAGGCCTGGAATGCTCAGGACTCCTCCCCCAGGGGCAGAGCGGGACAAGGTGGAAGCCGGCCCAGAGGCAGAGGGGGACTGAAGAACTTTGGGTCACGGTAACCCTTTTCTGACCAACCTGCGCAGCAGCCCTGAGGGGTTGCCCGACTGCTCCTCTCTGGAAGCAGTCAGGGGGCATTTTTTGAGGCACCTGGCTCAATGGGAGTCCATCACGACAGATTGCTGGGTGCTTCAGATAATATCCAGAGGCTATTCAATCCCCTTCATAAACAAGCCCCCTTACTCAAGGTGCCTCCCAGATGCCCCACCCACTCAAAGGGAGGTCGCGACTTTGGAAATAAAAAAGCTGTTAGAAAAAAGAGCCATCCAGCATGTGCCCCCAGACCAGTCCGGATCAGGCATCTACTCCAGGTTCTTTCTGGTGCCAAAAAAAGATGGGGGACTTAAGGCCGATTCTCGACCTGTCAACAATGAACCTTTTTGTTGCTAAGGAGAAATTCTGGATGGTCACACTCCAATCCATCCTGCCCCTCCTGCAGGAGGAGGACTGGATGTGCTCCATAGAACTCAAGGATGCGTACTACCATATTCTCATGGACAGATGGTCCAGGAGGTTTCTCCACTTTCGGCTAGGGGCCAGTCATTACCAGTTCAGGGTCCTACCGTTCAGTCTCACCAGAGCCTCCAGGGTGTTCATCAAGGTCATGGCAGTTGTAGCAGCCCACCTGAGGCTCCAGGGCATACAGATTTTCCCATACATAGACGACTGGCTCCTCACCGCCCCACCAGGCATCTACTTTCTTTAGCCAGGGATTTCTTCCTCCAGATGTCACCCTGGTTAGGGATAACCATAAATGTCAAGAAGTCTTTCCTCCAGCCTGTTCAAGTTTTAGACTTCATAGGGGCCAGGATAGATACCCTCCAGGCCATCAGACAGACTTCACAGCATGACTCTGCATGTGCTAGCCCTCCTTCAGTCCCCTGCTCCCCCGGCAGAATTAGTCCTGAGAGCTTTGGGGTCCATGGCAGCAGTGATCAATCTGAATCCTTATGCTCGTCTGCACATGAGAGTTCTACAGTGGACGTTGCAAGCCCAGTGGTCTATTCTACACCACCCTCTGGACTTCCCGATTCCCCTCAGCAGGGTTTGCAGGAACTCCCTCATGTGGTGGCTTCAATCCCAAGCCCACCACCCCAGGCCACAGTGACCACGGAAGCCTCCCACCTAGGATGGGGGGCATTGTGCGGGCAGGACTGTCCAAGGCACATGGACTCAGACCAAGACCGTACTGCATATAAATGTCCTGGAGATGAGGGCGGTCCTTTTAGCGTTGCAGGCCCTTCATGCCTCTCTTCCTCCTGGGACTATTGCTGTCCAGTCGGACAATATGTCAGTGGTCTGGTATATCAACAAACAGGGGGGAACCAGGTCTTACCCCCTTTGCCAAAAAGTCATGAGAGTTTGGGAATGGGTGATCTCCACCAACCGCTTCCTGTTAGCAATGCACATTCTCTTCGCATCGCCTTCCAACGCAAAGTGCATTGAGTTTTTCACTCTAATTTCTCCTTTGGGGGAAGCCCCCAGAGACGCTCTAGTCCATGCTTGGCCACCCGGTCTTCTTTATGCATATCCTCCAGTTCCACTTATGACAAAATTTCTGCAGAAAGCTCGCCGGTTGGAGAGCAAGATTATCCTCATAGCCCCATTCTGGCCTTGTCAAGTCTGGTTCCCCCGCCTGCGGTCTCATCTCATAGCTCCACTCTGGATCTTGGATCCCATTCCGGATCTGATTTGTCATCCCTTGGGAATGGCTCCTCTGAACGTGGACGGTCTCAAACTTTCAGCTTTGCTGATCCAGTTCCCCTAGTTGCCAGGACTCCCTGTATCTCTTACCGAGTCAAGTCTATCCTAGTGGCGGCACATAAACCCTCTACCAGGAAGATTTACAGTAGCAAATGGAAACGTTTTTCAATTTGGCCCTCACTAAAAAACTTGTATCCTTTCACTGCTCCTATTCCAGCGGTACTGGAATTATCGTCTCATATTTTTCAGCAAGGGGCCAGCTCATTTACTGTGAAGGTCCAGATGGCTGCCATTTCCCATTTTCATATTGGGGACAACTTTGGTTCTCTCACTGCTGCCAGAATTTGTAAGACCTTTGTAAAAAGCACTTTTCTTTTGAGACCCCCTGTTAGAAATTCACCCCACTGTGGAATCTGACCTTAGTTTTACAGGTGTTAGTTTTGCCTCCTTTTGAACCCACAGCTTCCATTGATCTTAAGTTCTTGTCATGGAAGACAGCTTTTTTGGTAGCCATTACTTCAACCAGGAGAGTGTTGGAGCTTAAGGCTCTCTGTATCAAACCTCCATACCTTGTGTTTCATAAGGGTAGGGTGCCTCTCAGGACTAATCCCTTAATCAGTCCATTAATTTGCCTGTCTTTTTCCCTTATTTCCAGAACAAAGGAGAATATAAACTTCATTTGCTGGATGTTCACAGACAGTTACGTTTTTATTTGCACAGGACGGCTGTCTTTTGCAAATCTGATCAACTTTTTGTCTCCTCTGCTAAGCCTTTTCTAGGGAACCCAGTTTCAAAGATGACTCTCGCCAGGTGAATTTTGAGTTGTATCCTATAAGCATACAGAGAGTCTGGCTTACCAGAACCAATGGGAGTTCATGTTCATTCTACGCATTCTATGGCAATGTCTGCTGCATTCTGGTCTAGAGTTTCCCTGGATGACATTTGTTCAGCGGCTACCTGGGCATCCTCTCACACCTTTATTTCTCATTATAAACTGGATTTGGTGTCTAGAGGAAGGGCTGCCTTTGGCTCTGCAGTGCCCCGGAATATCCTTCCTTAAGGGCCTCCCAAGATTTCGGGTAGCTGGGGACTCTGTTCCAAAGGTTGCTGATCAAATGAAGTTAACTACTTCAGATAAAGAAGTTATGTACTCACCATAACGTTCCATCTGAGTAGGTAAACTTCATTTGTCAGCAACCATTCCTCCCTCCTTCCCCCTGACCTTGATGGTTATTTAGCTGAGCTCGAGGTTCGGACTTATGAGCTTTACTTTGTCCTTTAGTCAGGTGTCTCAGGTTGTTAGTTTGTTTTGCTGTTATGTGCAGGTGGCAAACGTGATCTGAGGATTGGAAGGAGGTTGCAGTGTAGTATGGGTAAGGGGTAGGAGCTTGGAGCTCGGATCGTTTTGCTTGGTATGGTGCCGGCTCAGATCCGTGTCAGATCTGTAATCCACAGGTTGCTGACAAATGAAGTTTACCTACTCAGATGGAACGTTATGGTGAGTACATAACTTCTTTTTGCTGCTTGCAATATACTCATAACTCAGGGTCTGCATACAGAAATGCAAAACAATGTAGCAAGAATGTTGCATTGAGGATTGTTGAAGCATTACAACATACAGGTAGCTGAGAAGCATTGGGAACATGAGCCACAAAGTATTATTGCAAATGAAGTTTTGATCACATAGGATCATTTGATTCCAGCATTTGAAGTATAAGCTAGAGAACCAAATGCAGTAGTCTGAAAAAAAAGGATGATAGCAGCATTAATCACTTTAATAGGTACAGACAGTGATTACAGTGCCCTACATACCGTGAGAGACAAACTCACAACATAACCAGGATTTGCAAACAGAAACTTAGGCAATGTTGGCTAAAGATATCCAGAGAGTTCTAAGTGTAGGAGGAGAAACAGGACTAATAATCAAGAATTTCAAGTATACATAAACTATTATACAACTACTGGCCATTAATATTCAAAATGTAGTACTCTAATTGGTCAGCCCAACCAGTGTGCCCATAGTAAATTCAAGCATATACCAATGGAAAAAGGTCTGGTCACCCAGACTTTTTTTCCATTCACATATGCAATAAAAATTTCACTTTGACTTCATTTAAACAAAAGAAAAGTGATAAACTTGCAAAACCAGACACTTGAAACCAATTAGAGAGACGGGACAGACAAAAATAAAAAAATAATCTGATAATGTTATGAAAAAACTAGAGAAATGTACCTGATTATTCTTTTGTTTTCTGTGTCCCATCTCTCCCGTACCTTCAAAGTGTCCTGGTATCTTTTTTTAATGTATAAAGAAAAAAAAAAAAACAATTGAGATATTCCTTCCTCCTTTGCTTCCTATACACATAACCCATCACACAGCACTGATGTACTGCATAAGCATGATAACCAAAGTCCCACATGCATGCGCAGTACATAAAAAAAAAGCAGTAGGATATCCGAGGAAAGCAGAAGAACACCAACTGTCACACAATGACGTTATTTAAGAAAAGTAATTAATTTCTTCCTTAAATAATGTCATTGTATAATAGCAATAACCGAATCTGTGGTGCGATATATGGAAGATTTACCCATGGTTGTCTTTGTTTCATCACTTGGGCCTCACCCTCGTGATTAAACCACACCAATCATGGATAGATCTTCAATATACCACACCCACATCAGTGGTTATTGCTATATTAGTACATGTAAGCAATATGAATTGCAGGAGGATACATTTCTTGGTTCACTGGAGGTGCTGGATAGACAAGTCTTGGCATGCATCAAAGACTAAACCAGTTTTAATTTACTGAACTTTTTGTCATGATACAGGAATGGGGTCCATTCCTGTCACAGCATTATAAACTCAAAACATTTGTAGAAGTTAAAAAAATTAGTACAAGCCTTTCCAAAATATAATGGTCGATGCAAGCATACATTTCTTTTGTAGAACTTCCATATTAACAAGCTATAAAGCAAAAGAAGGTTAATGGTGAAAAGCTGCAAGAACTCCCCATCCCCTTATCCCATGATCACAATGAAGCATGTGAGTAAGGAACTTAAAGAGTACTATCTGAGCAGGATCATGGTAAAATGGGGCCTGGGCAGGGTAGTAGTCAAGGCTCCCCACAGCCATTCCAGTGTCCCATTACTCATCTTCCCCCCACACAATTACCTTAAACACTGCTCAAAACTGTAAGTGTACCCTCCCAAGTCCTAAATGACCTCCTGTTTTGTTGCAAAACTAGTGACTCTACAAATATCCACACAAGGGATCTATATCTACAACAACAAACAAGAATCACTGGAGAGAGAGAGAAAGAAAGATCATTAACACAACTTATTCCAAGTCTATGAAATATATTACCACTGTAGGTCAAATGGACAACTACTATTTTCAGCTGGAAGGCTAGTCTTGATGACTGGATGGGTAGACGCATATTTTACACTAGAATTGTCATGTATATCCCTGGTGAATTTGAGAGGTAAGCACTTAATTTATTCTTGAGAAGCAGGTGGCAAATGTATCCTTCTTGCTTCCTGAGATCTTCCAAGAGAGGAAACCACTTGTCTCCTGAGAGCATTTCCCCAAACTCCTCTACTGAAAAATATGTCACAAAGTTTTCAATATCATGATAAATTATGTTTGTTTCAAGAAATACAAAATACAAGTACAAGATATAAAAACTTTTCACTAGACAATAATCTATGCGTTATTAGTATTAAAAGTATGTCTGCAAATTTATGCTAGAAATTTATATTTTTACTTGTCAAAATTACTATTGTGATGGCTAAAGAGTTATATCTCTTTGTGTGCAAAAATGATTCACGATATTAGTGCAATACTTTTTCAGTTTTTCCAAGAGCTTTCCAATGATGTACATACTGTTTTGTGATATTGCAATTTATATTAAATTGTTTGCAAAAATTTCAAGATATTTCAAAACAATATTAATTTGTAAAAATATGCATGTTAAATGGCTAGTATCACTGTCAAAATAGTCTATCTTCTTAATGGTTTGTATAAGATGGCACCTTCATTTGTAGGTCACACAGCTTTGATTAAATTAATGCAGTTATGACAGTACTGCAAACAGCTGTAAATGCTTTAAGAAAAAATCATTTAAGTATCAAGTCTTAATAATGCCCATTATGTTTAATGCTATTTTTTTTTTTTTTTGTAATCACATACTGCCTGCCAATAGCACCTACACCAAGATAGTATCCCTAGTGGATGACTATAATATAGGTATTTCAAGCTGATGCATGAGGTTCACACCTGAAGGGGCTGAGGGCTTACAAAACATTTGAGTGGTATGTAGGCATTTCAAGAGAAAAATACTTTTTTACATAAATAATGGTGTGACACAAAATACTTAGTGTCTCATTTGAAAACATAAAATTTGGCCTACTGTACCACATCAAGAGCTTGCTCGAGCCCCCATTACCATCACTAGAGCCAGGACCTGCGCACATTTAGCACTTATTTGGTCTGAAATGCTTGCAGCATTGTATTTAGTGGCTAGCCATCTCCTCCGAACATGATGGAAATAAGAATTCAGGACAAAGTAGAAAACAATGGATGGACAACTGCACCAAATAAGGGTGCTGCGGTAGCGTTGTCACCTCACAGCAAGATGTTGTCCCATTCGATTCTCAGCTAGAGCATCTTTATGAGGAGACATGCATGAATGGGTGTACCTTCATTGAGGGTTGTGTGTCAGGGCTAGCAACTAGGCACATAAAAATCCACTGCCAATCATTAGCGGACCAGAGTTCCGCTGTGGCGACCCCTAACTGAGAAAAGCCAAAAGACACAGCAACAACTCTAATAACACAAAATGTTTCGCATCAAAATGCGTTTTCTGAACAATGCATCTCATTATCAGCTTGACTCTAATCATCGGTGATTTATGAGAAAATCAAATTTTCCTTTGAGGGATGGGATGCTATATAATCTAGACTTTTGACTTGCATGCATTTACAGAATTTTTTTAATATTAACAGGGTAGGTGGTACAGATGCATACCTTACTGTACAGATACCAGTCTGTACATATTTTAAGATTTAACAGAAATACGATTTTAGAATGCATCCAGTTATGGTATCCATTCTGCCAAGTCTGATGACTTTCTATCATCATTTATGTTACCTTGATTAATGAGTATAAAGCAGGAAAGCAACGATCTTAGATAATTTCCATCTGTTATATATAATGGTATATAAAGTGATTGCTTTTCACACGCATATCTAGTTTACCTTATAAGTCAGCTGTGGGCTTTTTTGTCTTTCTGGATATATTATTTAAGAAACTTATATTAATGGCAGTCCTTTTTGCTTTTTTACATACCATAAGCTCTGATTCTTTCATTAATTCATCACATTTCCAAATTCATATTCCTTATTACTAAGACCATCACTTACTGCAGTAAAAGCCTCTGTCGATTTATTTCTAGCATACTTCAAAACAAACAACTAGACATTGTTACCAAGTTCCTGTTATGAAACCATTCCTTGAAGCCCTTAGAACTGTGATCATATCATCAACTTCTGTAATTTTACATTCAGTGATCTCATCAATCGAAACAGTTGTTTTCTGCTTCATCTTACCTACAGAGCTATTTATAGTTCTGCGGATTGCAGGATATCGAAACTTCTTCATAGATTCTTTCCATTTTTATTCTCTGTCTGACTTCTGTTTTCAACATTTCTTTTAACTAGCATATTGTTCTAATCATCATGTTTCTGTCTGCATTTCAATCCTGTATCATTTTATGTAATCAGTTCAAAATGCTGTACCAGTCTTGACCTCTCCAGTTCTGCTGCCTGTGAAAATTCTTGATGGTTACATTTCTCTCATTGTGATGAATCTTTTGCATTGCATTTTAAAGATGATAACACTTTCTCACAGCAACAGCTGAATGCTCACAAAATGAAACTAATATTGCAAGCTCTTGTGGATATCACTCACAAACCTTAAAGATGAAATTCAAACTAACTTCTAAAGGTATTTATTTCTGAGCTGCAGTAACTGTTCCATCACTTTACAAAAATCTTTCATGGTTTAATTTCTCCAAATCTTTAGGGTTTCTATTACCATGATTCAAAACTTTTCCTAAGAAAGGGCATAATTAAAGTTCATAAAATTAGTATTGTTTCAATCTTTGATGCTAGCAAAGTGCCCAGAACTGACTATTATGCAATTCATACAGAGTTGCACGTATTGGTAGCAAAATACATATTGGCACTGTTTTCAGTGTTCAGTGCCTTTCCAGGTTGCTTGAAGTTTATGTCAAAAATCATAAACTGTGCATATATTCTATGAACTTGTACTAGAGGTACAACTTAAAATAAACTCTTAAACTGAGTGAGAGCCTAAACATGCGTGTGCACTGATCAGTATTTTCTAAGGGTACTGTTGACTTTTTTTAAAATAAACTTTGCTTTTAGTGAAGAATATCAGCAGGTGAGCAGTTATTCATTCTGCCATGTATGCTTAAATCAGATTGCTTGTGTTTCTATGGAGAAGAATAAAGCAAGGTGTGTTATGTGAAACTACTATGGGAAAATAAAAAAAAATGATACAAATGTAGGAAAGAAATCTGTAATATAAACTTTTTAGAGAAAGTAAATACAACAGACAGAAGGGGAGCAAAAGAACTTGAAAGCTACACAAATGGCCAGTAGGAGGAAGATAAACACAAACGAGCTACAGAAAAAAAAAGAAACAAAAGTGTGTTTACAGAGGGTAGAGCTTAATTTTAAATTGTTTATTTTCTTGTCACAGACAATAGACATGAGGAAGACACCCAACAGACACCTGCAAAAGATGGCAAAAAATAATTTATGGATGATCCCCACAATAATTTAGCATCTCGTTGGAGTAGATGTATAAGCAAGTTGAAGGAAAGGCGATGAGAGTTAAGAAATAAAAATCAGTGGATGAGGGTAACTGACTTACTAATGAATGCAGATAGAAAGATATCTCAACTGCCAGACAAATGACAAAGAATGACATATTGAGAAATGTATTTTATTTGTGTATGTGAGAGAGAGAGAAAGACTCTGCCGACAGTGTGTGACTGTAGAATAATTAATGCTGCTACTAATATTCAGTTGGATGGTTATTTTGTTATCTGACTTAGTTTGCAAAAGGGCTGAGAGCCAAGGTGGCAGAGAGACGACTGTGTAGCTGCAATGTGACAGTTTTTGATTGTTACATTTAATTAAGGACATCAAGCAATCATCTCTAACAACATGAGTCTGAGTGCATTTCTCCTGAACCCAGAAGGACCAGGAAAGTGGAGAACCATGGCCAGCAGGATAAAATGGGCATAAACAAGCATGCTTACACTATCATAATAAGAATGTTTAATATATACTGAAAAGATATTATATTGTTTTTAACAACAATAAAATTATTTTTTTTCTATTCCATTCAGACTCTCTCCTTTCTTAGCCAGTTGTTTGCTATGTCCTTACACAATGTTTGGCATTATAACCGGTTGCACACAGGCAATGCAGATATGATTGCTGGCCAGGATATGGAGGCAATGTACGGCTGGCTCATGAGTGACTGCTCTTCTAATTTTTTAGTCAATTTTTTGGCTGACTTTTTAGGACTAATATGATTTTAATGTAGAAAGTTGGATGGAAATATGTGAATGTGGGTGTTACTATTTATGACAACATTTACTATATTATGTGGCCATTGTGACCAAAAAAGTTAGAATGTCTATAGCTACTGTCTGGAGGTGGGGATCTGGCTATAAATTAACTCAATTTTCTCTCTTGCCATTTGCACAGTTGGTTTTACAAGACTTGTGTGCATTTATAAGAAAGAAGTTGGAATATTTACTCTGTAGCCAATGGTTTTGTGAAACTATAGTAGTAACACAAAGAATGTTATCAGTGAAAAAATGCTAATAAAATACAGTCACCAGTAAACTAAAAGCACATACTGCCCCTGAACAAGAAGAGTTTGATGGAACCTAAAAACTCAAATACTTTTGTTAATTGAGAGGGTTGGCTTGATCAAATATTTACTGTGAGTTCTACTATGAGCAATGTTGCATGTGACTCTGTGGTGAAACACATTGATCATTTGGACAAAAAGTTAATGATGTATCGGTTACTTCAACTTGATAATTATTTTTTAAAGACTGTATCCATAGGAAACATGTACTGAAAGGTTTAAGGATGTGGTGATTCCCTAATGGAACGAAAGAAGGTTCAGCTTTGCATATTGAATTAACAGACTTTCTTGATGCTCAGGAATGTCAGTATATGAAAATTCTTGTGAAAAATAATAGAGATTGATGGTTATTTTAAAATGGGATATCAAGCAACTCACTGCATCTGTTAATAGTGATTTGGTATTTGCTATGCACAAATTAATGCATGAAAGTGATTTTTTGCAGGCAAAGAATAAATGCAAGTAAATTAAAATTAGAAAGGATAAGAAATGGCTGCAAGATGATTTGGATTACAAAAATAAGCAATCTTATTTGCTCAGTAGAAAAGGGGAGTGAGATTATAGTAGTAAGGATGTCAGTCAACAAGTGTATGGTTACCAGACCAACAATGAACAGACTGGCCCTTTAGAATCTCTGGTTCCTCACAGATCAGCAAGAATAGTTAAGAAGAGGGGTGACCGTTACAATATGAATTACAACAAGAACTCTCAGATCCCATGGTTATGGGCAACAGCAGAAGGAGAAAACCTGAGTTCCTTGGAAATAGAAGGAAAAGGTACTGCCACTATTTATGAAAATAACAGGCTTAATGTTTATAATTTCGGTCACATTTGAATAACTGGGGAACATGTTTCTCTGTTTGAAAGAGGTTTAACTTTTGTCTCATCCTCAAAGTTTAATTTGGTTGATATACTTTTGAAGTTGAAATTGTTTGTACAGAAGGAAAATTTAACAATATTATTTCAGAATAATGCCAAGATTTATAGCAATACCTTGCTTTTTACAAGAAAAAGTACTTACAACCCACCATCACATCCAACACTTGAAAAAATTGTGTGAGAATGAAACAAGACTTTTTTTATACAGCTAAGAACAATATGAGATATTTTAACCTGATATTACTTTATTTGTTTATTTATTTTACATTTGTTAACCGGGGGTTTCTGAGCCGAAAAGGCCCTTTTTCAGCAGAGGCCCAGGGAGAAAAGCTCCACATAGAAAAATTACAGATACATTTAAATATTCAGACATGATCAGTATACACACAAATTACAATACACATGTTTTTACAGTGGCATGCAGCACATCAGCAGTTACAGTGGAGAGAACAAACAAGAAAATATTAATTTAAAAATAAAGGTAATTAATAGATTTGTGGTGTGCAGCTGAAATTTGGAACATAGGTAGAATACATACATAGTACACAGGTACAGTACATACATTGTAGATTAGGCAGTGTTTATAAGAGTGAAAACTATTATCAAGTACTCTAGGTTTAGTATGTGTACCTTATCTGCTTTCACTAGCCTGGGGAGCAGTCGTGGCACTGCCAACTTTGCTTGAGATGTTGCCTAATGAGGTTTTTAAAGGAGGCTTTGGATGATGTGCTTTGTATGCTAGTGGGGAGAGAATTACTTGGGTGTATTTTTGTACAATATATTTGATTAGTGCTTTTATTCTAAAATGTTTCACAAACCTACTTGCAGTAGTTTATATTTGCATTTTAAGAGCTGCCACCCCTTTTTACAAAAAAATAAATTGGTTAAGGGACAGTTTGTAAGGGAATCTAGGTTCACCTCTCAAGACCATAAACTTAAAACCATGTTGTGGATATATATTTATATGTTGTGTTACTGCACTCCTTTGTACATTTTTACGTATATTACCTATATGTTTCAACATTCGTTCCTTTAACATAGTATTGGTTTTGCCAATATAGAACCACATACATTGTGCGCAGGTAGATAAATAAATCACATTTTTAGGTAAACAACATGTATAATGTGAATAGCTATATTTCTTATTTGTAATAGGGTGTATAAATACATTATTAGTCTTGATGTATTTGCATTCTTTACATCTATTTAAGTACCTAACTTATTGCTATAGAATTTAACTAAACTACCTTGTTTATTTCTATAACATAATAAACTTTTTAAATTCTGATTTCTTTTATAGGTAAAGCTGTGGGCCTCACTCACTATATTCTTAATTCTTTAATTTAATTTCTTAATTAGTTCAAAGTCTTATAGCCCTGTTCTATTAAATTTGCTTCTGTCTCTACCAATTGATATAAAAAATAATTGTCCTTACTACAGCATCTAGATGTTCTCAATAGCTTATTATCCATGATATTCTTAAATATATTGTGTGTGCATGCATCTTTAATCTAATAAGACATTTTATACACTCCTCTTCAGTTTCTATAGAATTTTTGGATATTTTTTTGAAAGTAGATGATAGGGGCAAGTTATATACTACTTTATTTCATAAACCTTGTTGGAAAAATGCCCTATTAGATAGAAGAAGCATGTAGCCACAATATATTTTTAAGAATATCACGAATAATCAGCTATTGAGAACATCTAGATGCTATAGTAAGGACAACGATTTTTTACATCATTTGGAAGAGACAGAAGCGAATCTAATAGAACAGGGCTATAAGACTAAGGCTGTTAAAAGAGTGCCAGAACAAGTTAAATATATGAGAAATGTGAAAAGTACACCGTGGTATACAAGAAATATCAGAAAGGTAAGTACTAATGGTCAAATGAATACATCCAGAGTCAGAATACCATTTACATTTAGTACAGATTTTAGATATATTAAAGACATAATGCAGGATAACTGGAAAGTATTAATGTCTGATGATAAAATTAGGAATATAGAGGGTGAGGCACTGAGCTTTAGCTGTAAAAAAAATCGAAATTTAAACACTTTATTATGTTATAGAAATAAACAAGGCAGTTTAGGTGAATTCTATAGCAATAAGTTAGGTATATATCCATGCAATAGATATAAAGCATCAAATACATCAAGACTAATAATGTATTTATACACCTAGCACAAATAAGAAATACAGCTATTCACATTATACATGTTGTTTACCTAAAAATGTGATTTATTTAGCTACCTGCACACAGTGTATGTGTTTTATATTGGTAAAACCAATAGGATGTTAAAGGAATCAGTTTTATAACATATAGGTGATATATGTAAAAATATACAAAGGAGTACAGTAACACAACATACAAATATGTATCCACCACATGGTTTTAAGTTTATGGTCTTGGAAGTTTACACCCCCACCCTTAGAGGTGGTGATATAGTAAATGCTACAGAACTTAAAGAAACTTACTGGATGGCTGATCTGAGGGCAGATTTTCCACCAGGCTTGAATGGCTTTATACCTTTAAAACCAATTTTAAAAGCTAGGAGAAGATAATTGTTTTATTGGTCATTTGAATGCTAAAACTGTGAAGTATTGTGATTCGTTAGATGCATGTATTTAAATGTTCACTAATTTATTTTTGTGTACTGATCTGAAAAAGGAGACTTTTGGGAGATAGGAAATTCACCCTGGGGATCACTTCTGTGGCTCTGCTCTACAGTGGCACAGGAAAATAATTTTCTTGGGTGGCGAAAGCCAGGGTACCTTTGGCTAGGCTTATATAGGCCCTAGGGCCAATAGCCTAGTACCTACCTATGAACCTATGAACTTCTCCTAAAGCGCTCATCTACTTTATTGTTTAAATAAATATATGTGCTTTGCCATGGTGGTCCCATTGTTGCTCTTTAAGTGCATATATTTGCTTTTTATAGATGATATGTTCTACAATGAGTAATTTTGTTATTACTGGTTAGTAAATTCTGTCAGTTATTGATGGAAAATGTTCTACAATGAGACATTTTGTTATTACTGGTTAGCAAATTCTGTTGGTTATTGATGAAAATGTTAAGGACTATTCAAATATGAAAAACAGTCACACATTTTATTTATGAAACAATTAATATAATTTAAAACATTCAGAAAGGTGAACCCAAAAGAATATGATTATTTATGACTGGTCAAAAAAGTGTGTGTGTGTGTGTATGTGTGTGTGTGTGTGTGTGTGTGTGTGTGTGTGTGTGGGTGTGTGTGTGTGTGTGTGTGTGTGTGGTATGGGATCCATGGTTTGAGAACCACCCAGGGTACAGCTAATCTACCATAGACCTAATGTTTGCTTTATTATTGCACACATGGAATATATCTTACATTGTTCATAACTTGTCTCAAACACTCAGCTTCAGTTCTGTACATCTCATGCTAAACATTTCACTATATTTGCGTAGAAAATCATGTCAGCTTCTACATGCAGACTTGTTATCAGGCCTTCAAAAATTTGACTTTGAAAATATTTCTGGGTATACATGTTTCAGGAGTAAAAAGAAGTATCCTATAAAGATGAGTGCACTGTTAAAGGATAAAGAACAACTTTGCTCTCCTGATGGATATACCCTTGTAGGAATAGATGTGTGCCAGTATGTCGAAAGTAAAGTAGTCAAGTGTCTTTTCATCAAAAATGTTTCACCAAAAGCACTTTTGACAATACTGGAGACCTCCCTTTTATCCACTGTTATGATACCTCAGAGCTGATATATTTAAGTTCAGTTGTGTGCCGGGGGATATCCCCCACATTGGTGGTTAATGGGGGCTTGCCCCACCCCCAAAAGAGGTTTACTCAGAGTTTCACTAAAAGTGCTTTTTGCCAAATGTTTTTGGAAATTTTGCATTTGGGGAATGTGTTGTTGAGCTATGGACATGTCCACTAAAGGTAGAGGTGCCAAAGCATCTTGGTACTTGTAATTGCTTGGCTAGTATTATTATTATTTTTCAATATTCCTATAGCAATAAAAACTATATATATATTTTTTTAACTTATAAAACAAAGATATTCTGAAACACAGCCAAGTCAGGACGATTCTTTTATTAGACTAGGTAAGCGCTTTCACAATTCTTAACATCCCTTCCTCAGACGATTAAAAAAATATATAGACAAACTACCTAAATCCAAATAACAATGTAAATATAGTGATGCATAAATAACAAAATAAAAAAAAAAGAATTCAGTTTAAAACCAAGATAAAAACATGCTGTGCTACAGATCTTTACAAATTACTTGCTTTCAAAACAGGCTCAAGTGAGATCATGCCGTTAAGACCCGATCTTCTATCAGCGCTTAACTTAATGATCTACCCGAGTTCATTTTTTTCTGTTACATAACAGCAGGATCTCACTTAAACCTATTAAATAACCAAATTTCATTAGTGATTTAGAAGGCTCTTTAAATAACTTGAAGGCTACATGGTGATGGAAGATGCTATGATATTTTATTACTTTTATGAATGAATGAACTGTTTGATGATTGGTTAGATTGTCTTGTAACTTTTAGATTTGATAGGCTGAGTGGATATATATAAATGATGCTTTGAAACTATATTTTTTAATGTTCTGAAGAAGCAATGTTAAGAATTGTGAAAGCACTTACCTAGTCTAATAAAAAATTGTCTCAATTTGACTGTGTTTCTGAATACCTTTGTTTTATACATTAAAGATTCTTGGTTCTGGTGCTCTGTTTATCCTTTGCTGAACACTTTGGGTTTGAATTTTGGATTTTATATATTGTGTTTGTTTATTTTCTTTCCAGGAAAATTTGACTGTGTATTATGTTCATTTTTAGCACAGACCCTGGAAAAATAGTTCAAATAAATAGTACATGTACAATATAACAGAGTTTAAACAAGTTCTAAAGAAATATGTACAAAAAACACTGAAATTCATTAAAACTAAACAAACAGAAGATATCACACAAAAATATAAAGCATAGCAAGATCTAAGAAGTGACATTGGTGCATATTACAGGTCACCTATTCAGAAATTATCCATAAAATGTAACAGCATAAGCAGTAGAGTATGTCGCTATGATAGCTAAAGTAATATGATGTGCATCTATAGTCCAACTGATTGTAGACTAATAAAATAACAGATGTGCATACATTTCTCATGGGAGGAGTGCCGTAAACTCACTTCAGTAAGAAAAGAGCCACTTGGGAAGAAATTATTTAACAGATGTGAGGAGGAAATCATACTATTTTGGTATATTTAGCCTGTAGATTCTCATATGATTTATATCTAGTTTGAGGTTGATATTAAAAATGAGGAGATTATGTATTTGCCTGATGGTGAAGGAAATGTTATTCCAGTAGTTTAGCTATGCTTACTGAGTATGAGGAGTCCACATGTGAGCTGCTGGATGTTGGAGATTTTGTTAGGTTTGTTTCCTTTGATCAAAGGTTACTTTTAAGTGTGTACCATTTTATTGTATTGCTGTTGGCTGGTCTGTTGAAAGGGTGATGTAATGATCTGGTGTGCTATTATGAGCTGGGTGTTTGTGTTTGTGTGTGGTAGCATAGTTCTAGCCAATGAAGGTTCTGCAGAGTTATACAGTGATGAGTTCAGTTTGGGAGGTTGGGTGCAATTTACTTATTTTATTGTAACATGAGGTATATGCTACCTTTTGACAAAAGATAAGCAAACAGATAGGTAATCCAAAGGAACTTTACCAAAAATGATGCTTCATACAATCCAGAAAGATGAAGGTGAAGTAAGATGCTTCACATAAAAACATATTCATAAAGCTAGACAAATGTTGCAAAAGTTTATCATCAATGGTCCAAATGATTACAATTGTATTAACATTAAATATACAGACTTTTATCTTCCATTTTACAGTGTTTAACATCTTCCAAACTGCTTTGCACTTAAAAAACATGCTCACAGAAATGATGTAATCATTGTCAAAACAAAACATCACAATGCATTAAAGGGTGTAATTTTTATCAAAACAAACACAAATTCAAAAGGGAGTAAAAAGATACAAGCACAGAGACAATTTTCTAAATACAATAATATCCTTGATGGTAGACATTATATGGAAATAAAGGACCATCCAGGTGTGGGCATATCATATGGATGTGGCATTAAGCTTTACTACACACTTGTGTAGTCTACTATATTTCACTATAATGCCCATCAACCAGTTTCTCAGGCATTATTGAGAGTGTGTGTGTGTGTGTGTGTGTGTGTGTGTGTGTGTGTGTGTGTGTGTGTGTGTGTGTGTGTGTGTGTGTGCGTGTGTATTTTGTATACAAACACACACAAAACACACACACACACACACACACACACACACACACACACACACACACACACACACCTACATAACTATCCATATATATTTATCTATAAATATAATGTTCCCCTGCATTTGACTGAATTTATGTTTGTTTGACAAATGCAGTGGTGTGATATAATGTCGACCGCATGGATGGTCAAATGGTGGATATGTCAATGGTATGGAATGTTGATACATGATTCAGTTAAGTGGGGTTGTGGGGGTACGAACATGTGTTTGTGTGAGAGTAACAGTTAGTGTCAGGGATGAGGGAAGGATAGATGTTGCATGTTTGTATGCAAATTTGTGTCTTTTAAGGTAAGGGTTAGGTTAGGATATAGATGAAGTGCTTGTCTGAGCTTGCGAATGTTTGTATCTGATTCTGTCTTGTGCAGTGGCAGATTTATGTGATGGTTTTTAATGAAGTTAAGGAGTAGGGTTAGGGTTGAGCGAAAGGGCAACATTAGAGTTATCACCCATTACTAAGGTGGTTTAGGGGGATGAAGCATCTGTGCATCAGGATCCATCTTCATGCTTGCATCTCATTTTTGTTGTAACAGTGTTGGTTACAGAAAGATATGGGCAAGGTGTTAAATGTGCTCTGAAGCTGTATGGCAAGCTATAGAGTGTTGGAATATTCAGACAGGAGTTTGCTTGTTATATACACATTTTTGGTAATGTCTGTAGGTTCACAAAAGTAGCAAGATTTCCTACTAGCATTACTGCTGCTAATTTCTTTATAAGTTCTACCAATGTTGTCTTCCATTGTGACTGCTATGTACAGTGTCTGCATTTTATCCTAAATACTATTTTTTTACCTAAACACTTGTTTGCATTCAGAGTTTCTAGATAACCTTTGCTAAAACACACCATTATTTTAATTGTCATTAATTACAAGCCTATGCCTTGGGCACACTATTTAGTAATGGCAGCAGTTTTACTGCACTTTTAATATATCTGTTCAGAAAGGCCAAACTTACTTTCATATTTCTTCTTAAAACTACTATCATTAAACTCAAAACAACTGTCAACTTTTTTTTTTACTCTTATATTTTAAAAAGAATGACATTTTGCCCAACACGATCATTAACTTTTACACTGGCATCATAACACAGTGGCCTTTGCACTATCTTGTTTGACCTTGCACATACTGCTCTTGACAAATGATGTATCCACACTTTCTAAAGACTTTTAAACCCTTCATTTTTACATGTTTATCATCTAGAAGTTTTGATCTGATCTACTACACAATACGTGACTTCTGTGCACTTTGATCTTTCTGTATTTTGCTCCTCCACTCTGTCATTGATGTTGACATGCTGCTGTGAAGAGCATATTTCCATGACAATGTAAGTTACCTGTCTTATTAATGTTTATGTGACTTATTGGCAAGTCCACTACCTCAGGATTCCTTTCTGCAGTAATCTGCCGCAAGCTGGAAGCTATAGCCTTGCTCTATAAAATACGGGCACTAAAGCTTTTTGTCTTTCCCTGCAAAAGTTGCACTAAACAAACATAACCATCTGCTTTAGTTTCTCAGTTATTAGGACAAGACAACTGAGTGCCATCTTTCTTTTACTTTGGTATGATCTTAACACAGTTTGACTGAATTCTGTGTTTACTTTCTTTTCCTACCTTCTTTTGCCCTTTCACTGCAAAGAGCAGCTCAGGATAAAATATATCAGCTTTACTTTAATCTTGATACACCAATTCTGCTGTTTTAGGTGCATATTCAATTGTATTTTCTAATTTATAGAAACAAAACATGTTCAAAATTCTACACTCCTGCCCATCTTACTCTCTGCATTCAATGTATATATTTTTTTCTTCTCTTTGGCTCCATTGTCAGTTGGTCATTGCAACCCCCCCTCGGCCAATCAGCCCATTCATTCACCATCACAGAAATGAAAATCAGCTGGGAGTGGTCATCAGACAGCCATTAGAGATTTATTAAGACTTTTACATGCTGTCCACATGCACCTGGCAAAGAAAATGGAGTTTTTTTTTTTTGCAATGGGCTGCAGCAAAGGCTATCTCCTCACTTCTGTAGGGGGTGTTTCCTCTCAACTAACCCTGTTTCTCCACCCAAGCATGAGCAGTGGTTTCTCTGGTCTTCACCAGAGAAATTGTACTTACTCAGTGTGACAACAATTGTGTGCACCTCCCCACCCCTACCCAACCCCACTACTGGACATGTGTGGTCCATATCTCTTCCTCACTCCATTTCCCTGCCTACCTACTCCAGTGCCACGATAAAGAAGACTCAATGTCCAGTTAGGACTCTTCCTGCCGTATCTATCATGTAGCAAGGATCATTCACTCTGTTCCAGAGGTCCCCAGTCAAGTGCTTTTCCTTTTCTATTTTCATACTCTCTGTTTCTATATTAGTTTATTTTGTAAATTCCTGTGCTCATTCTATTTTCCAGTGACTCTTGCTTGAAAATTCCTTATCACCTCATGTTCATTTACTACACTGAAATCTCTTACATCTTTTAGTTTCTGTTTCTCTGTCAAAGGGGCTTGCTTCTGACTTCTGATAACAGAATCACTTCAACTGTTTACCAAAAAAGAAAAAAAAATCCAGTGCATTTTTGTCATCTTACTATATTTTTTCCATTTCTTTTTATTTATAAGCCTTCTACATAGAACACTAACCCTTTCCTTCGAGCTTATGTGATTTACTCTAGTTCCCGTTTTATGAGCCCAGTTCATAAATCCATCTTCTTCATGCCTGCATCTCTTGTGTTTTGAATCAACAAGAGTTTTGCTTAGTTTCTTTTCAAGGTTAACCTGTCCTAAGAATATATTACCTTTTCCTTTTATTTGTTCTGTCGCTATTCTTGTAAGTCTTTCTCAGGGAAAATCAAGATCAGCCATTCATTGTTCTTTTCTCCTTTAAGTTGTTTTGTTCTACCTCTGGATGAATGAACCACCATACTACTTAGGGTTTTTCTTCTGTATAGCCTGTTTAAAATGGCATCTCTGAACATATTTCATTTGGCACTATTCTTATTTCATTATTTATACTTACTGTTGAGTGCATCAATTTCCATCCTATTTTGACAGAAGTAAGTTCAGATCACTGGTCAGATATTATTCCTTTCTCACTAACAGCATTAGTGCACCCTCTTATACTGTTAAACTCTTCTTCCGCAGCACTAACCATTTACTTAGAAGTGTCCCCTTCTGAGGCTTCTGTTTTGACTTTACAGAAAGATTGCTGCACAGTCTATGCCTTTTCTTTAATTTTTAACTTACACTCTTAAAATGCAATGTGACAGTAAGAGATTGATTAATTCCATTCCCTGTCCTGCAATATATTCACCTTGGAGTGATTCTGCTAGTCTTTGCCCCATAACACTATCAAGCTTTAAATGGACTTTTTACTCCCTGCTTTATAACACTTTCAAGTTGGATTGGTTAATATACTGGCATTACTCTTAAATGCTGCTCTACTCTAGCAGGCTGTAGTATTTTATTGTACAAGCCTTTCCTTTTACTGGTTGCACTCTTAAAAACTGATCTGTTATACACATGCAATGATGTACCAACATGCAATTTATTAAAAAGGTCAATTCCTCCTTTGTAAATTGTCTTTTCAGCTTCTGGGAGCATTCTTTTTGATACCCAGACTGCTAACTTTCTTAATCAAAGGAATTTTCAAGTTCCATTAGTACTTTTTACAATCTTTGTTAGGGATACTAACCAGGACTTGTCCATCTCTTGCTCATTATCAACAAAGGTATATGACAGTGTGTTATGCTGCACAGAGGTATATGACAGTGTATTATGCTGCATAGAGGTATAAGACAATGTATTATGCAGCACAGCGGTATATGACAATGTATTATTCTGCACAGAGGTATATGACAGTGTATTATGCTGCACAGAGGTATATAACAGAGTATTATGATGCACAGAGGTATATGACAACGTGTTATGATGCACAGAGGTATATGACAGTGTGTTATGCTGCACAGAGGTATATGACAGTGTATTATTCTGTGTAGAGATATATGACAATGTATTATGTTGTACAAAGGTATATGACAGTCTATTATGCTGCAGAGAGGTGTATGATAATGTATTATGTTGCACATAGATATAAGGCAATGTATTATGCTGCACAGAGGCATATGACAATGAATTATGATGCACAGAGTTATATCACAGTGCATTAAGCTGTACAATGGTATATGACAATGTAATATGCTGCACAGAGGTATATGACACTGGGTTATGCTGCATAAAGGTATATGACAATGTATTATTCAGCACAGCAGTATATGACAGTGTATTATGCTGCACAGAGGTAGATGACAGTGTATTATGCTGCACAGAGGTATATGACAGAGCATTATGATGCACTGAGGTATATGGCAGTGTGTTATGCTGTACAGAGGTATATGACAGTGTATTATTCTGCACAGAAGTATATAACAGAGCATTATGATGCATTGAGGTATATGACAGTGTGTTATGCTGTACAGAGGTATATGACAGTGTATTATTCTGCACAGAGGTATATGACAATGTAGTATGCTGCACAGAGGTGTATGACAGTGTATTATTCTGCACGGAGGTATATGATAGTATATTATGCTGGACACAGGTATAAGACAATGCATTATGTTGCACAGAGGTATATGACAATGTATTATTCTGCACAGAGGCATATGACAATGCATTATGCTGCACAGAGGTATATGACAGTGTATTATGCTGCATAGAGGTATATGACAATGTATTATGATGCCACAAGTATATGACAGCATGTTATGATGCAAAGAGGTATATGATAGTGTATTATCTATATGATAGTGTATTATGCTGCACAGGTTATATGACAATGTATTATGCCACACAGAGGTATATGAATAGGTATATGACAGTGTATTATAATGCACATAGGTATATGACAGTGTGTTATGCTGCACAGTGGTATATGACAGTGTATTATTATGACAATGTATTATTCTGCACAGAGGTATATGACAGTGTATTATGCTGCACAGAGGTATATTACAGTGTGTTATGATGCACAGAGGTATATGACAATGTATTATGATGCACAGAGGTATATGACAGTGTGTTATGCTGCACAGATGTATATGACAGTCTATCATTCTGTGCACATAGATATAAGGTAATGTATTATGCTGCACAGAGGTATATGACAATGTATTATGCTGCACATATGTATATGACAGTGTATTATAATGCACAGAGGTATATGACAGTGTGTTATGCTGCACAGAGGTATATGACAGTGTATTATGCTGTACAGAGTTATATGACAATGTATTATGCTGCACAGAGGTATATGACAGTGTATTATGCTGCACAGAGGTATATAACAGAGTATTATGATGCACAGAGGTATATGACAATGTGTTATGATGCACAGAGGTATATGACAGTGTGTTATGCTGCACAGAGGTATATGACAGTGTATCATTCTGTGCAGAGATATATGACAATGTATTATGTTGCACAAAGGTATATGACAGTCTATTATGCTGCAGAGAGGTGTATGATAATGTATTATGCTGCACATAGATATAAGGTAATGTATTATGCTGCACAGAGGTATATGACAATGAATTATGATGCACAGAGTTATATCACAGTGTATTAAGCTGTACAAAGGTATATGACAATGTAATATGCTGCACAGAGGTATATGATGCTGGGTTATGCTGCACAGAGGTATATGACAATGTATTATTCAGCACAGCAGTATATGACAGTGTATTATGCTGCACAGAGGTAGATGACAGTGTATTATGCTGCACAGAAGTATATAACAGAGCATTATGATGCACTGAGGTATATGGCAGTGTGTTATGCTGTACAGAGGTAGATGACAGTGTATTATGCTGCACAGAAGTATATAACAGAGCATTATGATGCAGTGAGGTATATGACAGTGTGTTATGCTGTACAGAGGTATATGGCAGTGTATTATTCTGCACAGAGGTATATGACAATAAAGTATGCTGCACAGAGGTGTATGACAGTGTATTATTCTGCACGGAGGTATATGATAGTATATTATGCTGGACACAGGTATAAGACAATGCATTATGTTGCACAGAGGTATATGACAATGTATTATTCTGCACAGAGGTATATGACAATGTATTATGCTGCACAGAGGTATATAACTCTGTATTATGCTGCACAGAGGTATATGACAATGTATTATGCTGCACAGAGGTACATGACAATGTATTATGCTGCGCAGAAGTATATAACAGTGTATTATGCTGCACAGAGGTATTTGACAGTGTACTATGCTGCATTTAGGTACATGCAAGTGTATTATGATGCACAGATGTATATGTCAGAGTGTTATGATGCATAGAGGTATATGACAGTGAAGTATGCTGCACAGAGGTATATGACACTGCATTATGCTGCACAGAGGTATATGACACTGTATTATGATGCACAGAGGTATCTGACAGTGTACTATGCTGCATTTAGGTACAGGAAAGTGTATTATGATGCACAGATGTATATGACAGTGTGTTATGATGCATAGAGGTATATGGCAGTGTAGTATGATGCACAGAGGTATATGACACTGTATTATGCTGGATAGAGGTATATGGCAATGTATTATGATGCACAGAGTTATATGACAGTGTATTATGCTGCATAGAGGTATATGTCAATGTATTATGATGCACAGAGGTATATGACAGTGTGTTATGATGCACAGAGGTATATGATAGTGTATTATCAATGCATGATTGATATGGCTAGGCTTGCCTAGGCCTTAGGGCCAATACCCTAGTACCAACCTATGAACCTATGAACCTATGACAGTCTATTATGCTGCCCAGAGATATATGATAGTGTATTATGCTGCACAGAGGTATATGACAATGTATTATGCTGCACAGAGGTATATGACAGTGTATTATGCCTCATAGAGGGATATGAAAATGTATTATGCTGAACAGAGTTTTATGACAGTGTAGTATGCTGCACAGAAGTATATGACAATGTGTTATGCTGTACAGAGGTATATGACTTTGTATTATGCTGCACATAGGTATATTGCAATGTATTATGATGCACACAGTTATATGGCAGTGTCTTATACTGCACAGAGGTATAGGACAATGTATTATGCTGCACACAGGTATATGACTCTGAATTTATGCAGCACAGAGGTATATGACAATGTATTATTCTGCACAAAGGTATATGACAATGTATTATGCTGCACAGAGGTATATGACTCTGTATTATGCTGCGCAGAGGTATATGACAATGTACTATGCTGCACAGAGGTATATGACAGTGTATTATGCTACACCGAGGTATATGACAGTGTATTATGCCTCATAGATGGATATGAAAATGTATTATGCTGAACAGAGTTATATGACAGTGTAGTATACTGCACAGAGGTATATGACAATGTATTATGCTGTACAGAGGTATATGACTTTGTATTATGCTGCACAGAGGTATATTGCAATGTAATATGATGCACACAGTTATATGACAGTGTCTTATTCTGCACAGAGGTATATGACAATGTATTATGCTGCACACAGGTATATGACTCTGTTTTATGCAGCACAGAGGTATATGACAATGTATTATTCTGCACAGAGGTATGTGACAATGTATTATGCTGCACAGAGGTTTATGTCTCTGTATTATGCTGCACAGAGGTATATGACAATGTATTATGCTGCACAGAGGTACATGATAATGTATTATGCCACACAGAAGTATATGACAGTGTATTATGCTGCACAGAGGTATATGGCAAAGTATTATGATGCACAGAGTTATATGACAGTGTATTATGCTGCATAGAGGTATATGACAATGATGCACAGAGGTATATGACAGCGTGTTATGATGCACAGAGGTATATGATAGTGTATTATGCTGCACACAGGTATAAGACAATGCATTATGCTGCACAGAGGTATATGACAAATTATCATTCTCCAAAGAGGTATATGACAATGTATTATGCTGCACAGAGGTATATGACTCTGTATTATACTGCACAGAGGTATATGACAATGTATTATGCTGCACAGAGGTATAGGGCAGTGTATTATGCTGCACAGTGGTATATGACAGTGTGTTATGATGCACAGAGGTATATGACATTGTGTTATGCTGCACAGAGGTATATGACAGTTTGTTATGCTGCATAGAGGTATATGACAATGTATTATGCTGCACAGAGTTATATGACAGTGTATTATTGTGCACAGAGGTATATGACAATGTTTTATGCTGCACAGAGATGTATGACATTGTGTGACTACAGTGTCATATACCTCTATGCATCATAACAAACTGTCATATACATCTGTGCATCATAATACACTTTCCTGTAAACATGCTGGAGGGATAGGTTCCTGACCCAGAGACTCCCCATACTCTGGAATAGACTGCCCATACATGTCAAGCAGAGTGCCTCATTGGCCCTCTTCAAAAGGAACCTTGATGATTGGATGGGAGATAGGAAATTCACCCCAGGGATCATGTCAGTCGCCCTGCTAGACAGGAGTCCAGAGAAGTAAATATTGTGGGAAGAAATTTCTAGTGAATTATTAATGCTAGGCTTGCCTAGGCCTTACGGCCAATAGTCTAGTACCAACCTATGAACCTATTAACCTATGACAGTCTATTATGCTGCCCAGAGATATATGATAGTGTATTATGTTGCACAGAGGTATATGACAGTGTATTATGCTGCACCAAGGTATATGAAAGTGTATTATGCCTCATAGAGGGATATGAAAATGTATTATGCTGAACAGAGTTTTATGACAGTGTAGTATGCTGCACAGAAGTAAATGACACTGTGTTATGCTGTACAGATGTATATGACTTTGTATTATGCTGCACAGAGGTATATTGCAATGTATTATGATGCACACAGTTATATGACAGTGTCTTATGCTCCACAGAGGTATATGACAATGTATTATGCTGCACACAGGTATATGACTCTGAATTTATGCAGCACAGAGGTATATGACAATGTATTATTCTGCACTAAGGTATATGACAATGTATTATGCTGCACAGAGGTATATGACTCTGTATTATGCTGCACAGAGATATATGACAATGTACTATGCTGCACAGAGGTATATGACAGTGTATTATGCTACACCGAGGTATATGACAGTGTATTATGCCTCATAGATGGATATGAAAATGTATTATGCTGAACAGAGTTATATGACAGTGTAGTATACTGCAAAGAGGTGTATGACAATGTATTATGCTGTACAGAGGTATATGACTTTGTATTATGCTGCACACAGGTATATGAATGTTTTATGCAGCACAGAGGTATGTGACAATGTATTATTCTGCACAGAGGTATATGACAATGTATTATGATGCACATAGGTATATGACAGTGTGTTATGATGCATAGAGGTATATGATAGTGTATTATCAATGCATGATTGATATGGCTAGGCTTGCCTAGGCCTTAGGGCCAATAGCCTAGTACCAACCTATGAACCTATGAACCTATGACAGTCTGTTATGCTTCCCAGAGATATATGATAGTGTATTATGCTGCACAGAGTTATATGACAATGTATTATGCCACACAGAGGTATATGACAGTGTATTATGCTGCACAGAGGTATATGACAATGTATTATGCTGCACAGAGGTATATGACAGTGTATTATGATGCACAGAGGTATATGACAGTGTGTTATGCTGCACAGAGGTATATGACAGTGTAACCAAAAGGAATATGTCACCAAACACCAATTACATCCCGGCACTATTAAGGCTGTCCTTTATCTCTCCCTTTTTCTGCTGAACCTCCGTAATGCTTGAACAGCATAAACCACGAATGACGAATAGTTTAAAAACTGATTTCTTTAATGTGAACAACCAAAACAAGTATAAAAACACCTCGGATTTAGCGCTTTCATCTCCCACAACAGAGACTTCTTCAGAATCCAACTTTAAACTAATCCCAACAGTCTTTATATATTGTTCATTAATTCCCAATAGTAGTTAATTGATTAATTACTTTGCAGTTTAGATTTGAATTTAAAAGGGCATTACATCTTCATATTGAGCCATATAAAATTACAATTGATAATAAAATAAAATAAAATATTCAAAATATTGCATTCTTTAAAAGTACTGAATGAATAATAAAGTGCATAAATAGTAAGATCATTCAATAAATAATAAAATAAATTGATTAAGTATCTTGATGCTGATAAAAAACATATATTGTACAATACCTAATAAAAATAATACAGTATGAATATATATAAATATATAAATAATTAATTGAATAAATAATTCTGTATAAATATACACATATATATATCTTAAATATGAATAAATATGAATAATACAATATTAATTTAATACTTTTATGTAGATAATAAAATTATAAAATTAATTCTGTGCAAAAAATTCCATAGCAGCAGATAATACTATCTTGAATTGTTTGAGAACTTCTGATGTACAAACTACCAACAAGACATTTGAGGCAACATATTCAAAGAACATATCAAAAAACATTTCAAAAACATCTCATGATCCATTTCTCAAAAATCATTTTTAAAGAACATTCCAAGAAGCATTTCAAAAACATATTCAAAAAACATGTCACAAAACATTAAAAGACGTTTAAAAGACATTTAAAGACATTTAAAAGAACCTTTCAAAGAACATTATGGGACCAGTTTTTATATCATTTTAATTTTTGGGTCATTGGCTAAAATTTTCAGTGCAGGGGTGATAGATATATGGTCATTCAGACCCCAAATACCACAGGCATCAAGTCTGAGTTTCCATATCATCTCCCTGTATTCTACTTTGGTTTCCCAATCACCCCCTCGCTCCATACACTCTACCACTTCCAATACCCAAAATTTATAATCAGCTTTTTTACACTCTATTGCATGTCGATATAAAGCATTGTTGTCATTATGTCTATTTATATATCTTATGTGCTCATATATTCTATTTTTAAGCTGCCTTTCAGTTTTCCCAATATAATATTTTTGACACGCTTTGCACTTAACTAAATATACAACACCTTTGGAATAACAGGTGCTGTATTTCTTAGCTTTTAGGGTCAAATGTAGGTTGGGTAGTGTTAATTCCTTTGTTTCTGCAATGTATGGGCATTGTGCACATCGGCCACACTTAAAAGTACCATACTTTTTACTAGTCCCTTCCTTCTCTGTTTTCTTTCTCTCCAGAGTGTTCTTGATGTTCATGTTTCTTCTAAAACTGAGTTTGAGCTCACTCTTAAAAACATCAGTTTTTACTGCCATATTTCTGAACATGTTCCAAACTTCATAGATGCTCCTCTTTAACCACCCAATATCTTTATAATAAGTAATAGTAAGATATGGTGTGAAATTATTACTAATCACATTATTTTCATTGCTACTATCCATATTAACATTGGTAGTGTTGACATTGTTATTATTATTATTTGTCTCATTGTCACTTGTTATGTTATCCCTCCTGCATATCAGAGGTTTGTATCTAGTCTGCCTACCCTGCGTTACATATTCTTTTATAGGTATTATGATATCCTTAGGATAACCTCTTTCAATAAACATTGTCTCCACATATTTCATTTCATTCAAAAAATCTTCTTCCTCTGATATCATCCTCGCCATCCTAATCATTTGTCCTTTGACCACATTTTTCTTTAGTTGGTATGGGTGGTCACTACAGTAATGGAGGTAAGTATTAGAGAAGTGTTCCTTCCTAAATACATTTGATTTGTAACATTTTCTTACTTTATCTTTACTCAACTTAATGTCTAGGAAGTGTATTTCATCTTTTTCTATTTGATGCACAAAACTCAAAAAAGAGGTGGTATGATTAATATACTTTAAAAATTCCATTATATTCTCCCTACTTCCATTCCATAAAATAAAGATATCATCCAGGAACCTGAAGTACTTGACAATGTATTGATTATACACAGATTTAAAAACGTATTGTTTTTCCCAGTGTAACATGATTATATTAGCATATACTGGGGCACAGGCAGATTCGCTACCCCTTCTTTTTGATGGTAGTAGTCACCTTCAAAGTATACAAAATTATATTTTAAACACCAATTCCATACATTCTAGGACAATTCTATATTGAATAGGTGTAAGAAATTTCATCTCTGTAAGAACCTCTTCAAACCATTCCATACCAATGGTTTGTGGAATAATGGAAAATAAATCTTTAACATCTACTGTTATAAAATACGTTCCATCACTGTAGGCACTCTCATTAATTTTTGTCAAGAAGTCCCATGAATCTTTAATTATATGATCATATCTATCATAAAATTCCTTGGTCATAGTGTCTACGTAAATTGCCATGGTCTGAGTTTTTGATCCTTGCGAGGCCACTATGGGTCTCATGGGGGGATCCACCACTGACTTGTGTATCTTCGGTATACCAAAGATTGCAGGTATAACTGGTTTTGGTACTGTTAAAAACTTGTGTAACTCGAGATCTATCATGCCACAGAACAAATTGTCATCTAAAATTAAATCTATCTTTCTGTACAGTATGTTTATCTCATTTTTAGTCACCAAACAATACTGGTGGTCCTTATCCAAAATATCTTTCATTCTCTTGGTATAGTCCCATTTGTCCATAATGACTATACCTCCCCCCTTGTCTGGCTTCATCACACGTATTTTATTATTATTACTTAAATCATGTAATAATTTCTTTTCCTTTTTATCCAAATTACTTTGCACCCTATTTCTTACTTTATGTTCGTCCCGAATTTTATTAATTATACATCTTTCAAAATTCAGAATTTCATATTGTAAGGGTGGGTTATATGTGCTACGCCTAGCCAGAGGGTTCATCTTATTGTGTTCAGTTCTATCATTAAATATGTGCCTAAAGTTTAATTTACGTGTAAATAGTTTAATGTCCAGGATAAATTTGTCAATACTAGGTTTTACCACTGGAACAAAAGTAAAACCCTTTGTAAACAATTCAAAAAAACTTCTATCAACATTAATATCTGTGTAGTTAAAAATGTTAAAATTATTATAAGTGTTTAAAATCCCATTAAAATCAGTATTGTCAGCATCAGTAATGTGTTTAATGTCCAAATCATATATTAGTTCAGGGGCAAGGGTTAATGAAAATTCTGCTCACGATATCCCCTCCCCAACCCTGCATTATTTCCTGATGTAGCTTGTGCAAGAGGTCTGATTTCTATTTCTCAACCTCTCCGACTCCGTATTTCTTCTGTTTCCACGGGGCATCATTAGTAATCATACTACCTGCCCCTTCAAGATTTGGGAATTGATCATAATACGTTTGATTATTTACATCTATTGCTTCACGTTCCCAACGTTTCTCTCTAAAAGCCTCTCTTTGTTGGAAATAGTTATTATTCCTGTTCTGAAAAGAAGGTTTAAAATAGTTGCTAGACCTCTGATTAGGGATTGGTTTTCCCAAATTATAAGCATTGCCCTTTTCATAAACTGAAATGTCCCTATCCAATTTCTTTAATTTACGGTTAATGTTAATGTTTGCTGCCATATCAGCATCATGCAGCGTTCTGTAATATACCACTTTATACTCTTCCAAAGAATGCAGTAAATCATTATTAATATCAACATGAATTTTATCAATGTCACTTTTCAATTTCTCCAAGACTTCAGTATTATATTGAATCATTGCCCTTAAAATTGTCAGTCCACACTCATTTAAAATATCACATACTTTTTTAATAAACATTTCATCATTAAAACTACTATTGGGAAATTTATTAATTCTAAGTCCTTTAGGGACTATCTTTTCTTTCACACATTTTTCAAGGTACCAGTTTTCTACAGTTAAGGACTTATATTTAAATAAAAGTTTCTTAAAGTCCTTACATTTGTCTTTATAACCGGTTATTAACAGGTTCCCTGGTACCTGGTTTGTCTTTTCCTTTTCCGCTCCGTGTGAATGATTTATTAAGCCATACATCAAAGTCCAAGTCTCTATAATTGTCGAAGATGGCAGGACCATCTCTGTCATTATTCCTATTGAAATGCTGATAATTATCCCTTGTGCTCGCATTTCTCCACCTGGCATTAGCCTCCATGTTCCCATCACCTCGTGTCTGCTGGTGCGCCCGGCTGCTGACGTCACTCTGTTAACCCTCCGGTCCTTAGGGCTGCTTTGCGCACAAGGGATTTCAGTAGAGGTTCCTGCAGGAACATTATCAGTTTGCGAGTAAGCTTGAATTACTCGCAATAATTCATATAGCATAGCACTGCTCTCCATTCCGTGTTAAGGACTCCTCGTGTCCGGATCCGAAAAACAAAACACAACTGGAAACTTGTAACAAAGGAATATGTCACCAAACACCAATTACGTCCCGCACTATTAAGGCTGTCCTTTATCTCCCTTTTTCTGCTGAACCTCCGTGAAATGCTTGAACAGCATAAACCACGAATAGCGAATAGTTTAAAACTAATTTCTTTAATGTGAACAACCAAAACAAGTATAAAAACACCTCATTTGGCTTTCATCTCCCTAGCGGAGACTTCTTCAGAATCCAACTTTAAACTAATCCCAACAGTCTTTATATTGTTCATTAATTCCCAATAGTAGTTAATTGATTAATTACTTTGCAGTTTAGATTTAAAAGGGCATTACATCTTCATATTTATTATTCATTTTTCAAAAAAAAAAGGTTTTAAAAAGAAAAAAAAGCCCAAAAAA